>NW_026462643.1:0-5825 GCF_021730395.1 Mercenaria mercenaria
AAGTTAAACAGTTCTGTAAGAAAAATTAATTGAAAATAAATGAGGTGTTTTGTGTAATATTACTTTTATTATGCCCACCTTCGAAGAAGCGGGCGTATATTGCTTTGCACCTGTTGATGGCGTGGGTTGGTCGGTATGTCAGTCAGTCAGTCCATACAGCAAGCGTTTTATGCCCAATGACTTGACCCAGAACCTTCAAACTTTGTAGCATGATTGGGTTATAACATAGATGAACCCTGTGGTTTTTGGGTCAAAGGTGAAGGTCATAGGGGCCTGAAACTTGGAAACAGTTTTCGCCCAAAATATTGACCCAGAACCTTCAAACTTAGTCGCATGATAGGGCTTATCGAGCAGATGACCCTGATAGTTTTTTGGATCAATAGGTCAAAGGTCAAAGTCAGTGGGGCCTGAACATTGAAAACAGTTTCCGCCCAATAACTTGAGAACCACTTGACCCAGAACCACTTAGTAGCATGATTGGACTTATCAAGTAGATTACCTCTATAGTTTTTGGGTCGGTAGGTCAAAAGTCATGCTCGCAGGGGCCTGAACCCAGAAAATGGTTTCTGCCCAATAATTTGAGAACCACTGGACACAGAACCTTAAGATTTGATAACATGATTGGGCTTATGAAGTAGATAACCCCTATTATGTTTGGGATCAGTAGGTTAAAGGTCACATGGGCCTGAACCTGGAAAACAATGTACTCCCAATAACTTGAGAACCACTTGATCTAGAACCTTCAAACATGAAAGCATGATTGAGCTTATGAATTAGAAGACTCGTATTGTTTCGGGGGTCAATAGGTCAAAGGTCAAAGTCACAAGAAAAACAACCTTGAAAACATTTACCATTCAATTACTTGAGAACCTCTTCACCCAGTATCTTCAAACTTGATAGCATGACTGGGATTGTGAAGTTGATGACCTCTATCATTTTTGTGCCCCCCCATGAGTGGTGGGGGCATATAGATTTGCTCTTGTCCGTCCGTCCGTCAGTCCGTCCGTCCGAAGTTCGTGACGCGCCTAGCTCAAAAAGTATTTGATATAAATTGATGAAACCTTGCATGAGTCTTTATCATGATATGAACTTGTGCATCTTCTATTTATCGTCTGGCTCTGCCCCCTAATTTTAGAGTTATGGCCCCTGAAATAGTCAAAAATGCACATTTTCTTCTTGTGACACGCCTAGCTCAAAAAGTATTTGATATAAATTGATGAAACCTTGCATGAGTCTTTATCATGATATGAACTTGCGCACCTTCTATTTTTCGTCTGGCTCTGCCCCCTATTTTTAGAGTTATGGCCCCTGAAATAGTCAAAAATGCACATTTTCACCTTGTGACACGCCTAGCTCAAAAAGTATTTGATATAAATTGATGAAACCTTGCATGAGTCTTTATCATGATATGAACTTATGCACCTCCTATTTTTCATCTGGCTCTGCCTCCTATTTTTAGAGTTATGTCCCCTGAAATAGTCAAAAATGCACATTTTCACCTTGTGACACGCCTAGCTCAGAAAGTATTTGATATAGGTTCATGAAACCTTGCATGAGTCTTAATCATGATATGAACTTGCGCATTTCCTATTTTTGATATGGGTCCGCGCCCTATTTCTAGAGTTGTGGCCCCTGAAATAGTCAAAAATGCACATTTTCACCTTGTGACACCCCTAGCGCAGAAAGTATTTGATATAAATTGATGAAACCTTGCACGAGTCTTTATCATGATATGAACTTGCGCACCTACTATTTTTCATCTAAGTCCGCCCCCTATTTTTAGCTCACCTGAGCAATGCTCAGGTGAGTTTTTCTGATCGCTCGATGTCCGGCGTCTGTCGTCCGTCGTCTGTCGTCTGTCAACATTTAGCTTGTGTATGCGATAGAGGCTGTATTTTTCAATTAATCTTCATGAATATTGGTAAGAATGATAACCTTGATGAAATCTAGGCCGAGTTCGAAAATGGGTCATCTCGGGTCAAAAACTAGGTCACTAGGTCAAATCAAAGAAAAACCTTGTGTATGCGATAGAGGCTGTATTTTTCATTTAATCTTCATGAATATTGGTCAGAATGATAACTTTGATGAAATCTAGGCCGAGTTCGAAAATGGGTCATCTCGGGTCAAAAACTAGGTCACTAGGTCAAATCAAAGAAAAACCTTGTGTATGCAATAGAGGCGGTATTTTTCAATTAATCTTCATGAATTTCGGTCAGAATGATAACCTTGATGAAATCTAGGCCGAGTTCGAAAATGGGTCATCTCGGGTCAAAAACTAGGTCACTAGGTCAAATCAAAGAAAAACCTTGTGTATGCGATAGAGGCTGTATTTTTCAATTATTCTTCATGAATATTGGTCAGAATGATAACCTTGATGAAATCTAGGCCGAGTTCGAAAATGGGTCATCTCGGGTCAAAAACTAGGTCACTAGGTCAAATCAAAGAAAAACCTTGTGTATGCGATAGAGGCTGTATTTTTCAATTGATCTTCATGAATTTTGGTCAGAATGATTGCCTTGATGAAATCTAGGCCGAGTTCGAAAATGGGTCATCTCGGGTCAAAAACTAGGTCACTAGGTCAAATCAAAGAAAAACCTTGTGTATGCGATAGAGGCGGTATTTTTCAATTGATCTTCATGAATTTTGGTCAGAATGATTACCTTGATGAAATCTAGGCCGAGTTCAAAAATGGGTCATCTGGGGTCAAAAACTAGGTCACTAGGTCATATCACATAAAAACCTTGTGTATGCGATAGAGGCTGTATTTTTCAATTGATCTTCATGAATTTTGGTAAGAATGATTACCTTGATGAAATTTAGACCAAGTTCGAAAATGGGTCATCTGGGGTCAAAAACCAGGTCACTAGGTCAAATCAAAGAAAAACCTTGTGTATGCAATAGAGGCTGTATTTTTCAACTGATCTTCATGAAATTTAGCCAGAATGATTACCTTGATAAAATCTAGGCCGAGTTCGAAAATGGGTCATCTGGGTTCAAAAACTAGGTCACTAGGTCAAATCAAAGAAAAACCTTGTGTATGCAATAGAGGATGTATTTTTCAATTGATCTTCATGAAATTTGGTCAGAGTGATTGCCTTGATGAAATCTAGGCCGATATTGAATATGGGTTGTCTGAGGTCAAAAACTAGGTCACTAGGTCAAATTAAAGAAACATCTTGTGTATGCGATAGAGACTGTTTTTTTCAATTGATTTTTATGAAATTTGGTCAGGTTGATTGCCTTAATGAAATCTATGTCGAGTTTGAATATGGGTCATCTGAGGTCAAAAACTAGGTCACTTGGTCAAATCAAAGAAAAAACTTCTGTATGTGATAGAGGCTGTATTTTTCAGTTGATCTTCATGAATTTTGGTCAGAATGATTGCCTTGATAAAATCTAAGTCGAGTTTGAACATGGGTCATCTAGGGTCAGAAACTAGGTCATATCTAAGAAAATGCTTGTTTTATTGGAAGAGACCAATTTTTTGGTCCAATCTTAATGAAAATTGGTCAGAATATTTGTTTCCATGAAATCACTAGGTCAAACGTGTTTTACACTGTTATGGAGTGTTTCTTAGGTGAGCGACCTAGGGCCATCTTGGCCCTCTTGTTAGAGTTATGGCCCCTGATATAGTCAAAAAATGCACATTTTCACCTAATTATGTGCCTCAGAAAATATTTAATGTAAACTCATGAAACCTTGCTTGAGTCTTTATCATAATATGACCTTGCACACTTGGCATTCTTCTTGAGAATTTTAGCATTTATTACAGAGTTATGACCCATGAAATAGCCAAAATAGTGGATTTTTTGTTTCTGATGCTCATAGCTCAAAAAGTATATGGTATAGAATAATGAATCCTTCTCATACTTTTTTTTGAGGCTATACCCCATTAAGACTGCAAACATTTGAATTATTTCACCTTATTTGTGACAAATGTACCAGTGGGGGGCACACCCTGTGTCCTACAGACACATTCTAGTTTGGCTAGTAGGTCAAAGGTCAAGGTCATAGTGATCTCTGGACTGAAAATGGGACAAGCCATCATGGGCAGCATACCTGCTTTACTAACAGCTTTTGTTATAGTTGTTTGATTAAGATTTCCCCTAATTTTAAAAAATGTTGAAGATCTTGCAGTGTTGGGACTGACGTTATTTGTTAAGAATTAAGTTCAAAGTATTTAGAAATCTTTATGTCTTTAACTTTGCATAGATTTAAAAAGTGTATATAGCTTCAAATATGTAATATTATTTAGATCTGAATCGCTTTTAAAGTTTGATATGTTAAACATTCTGCAGGTCAGTACGATGAGGATAGGGATGAAGATACAAGTATTGTAGAGATTCGAGCCCCAACCAGTGATTCTGTGTTACAGTCTCCTGTACCTACCTCAAACATAGATATTGCCAGCCTGTATCAGGTATGTCAAATATTGTAGAGGTATATGTCACAATCAGTGATTCCATGTTACAGTCTCCTGTACCTACCTCAAACATAGATATTGCCAGCCTGTATCAGGTAAGTCAAATATTGTAGAGGTTCATGTCCCAACCAGTGATTCCATGTTACAGTCCCCTGTACCTACCTCAAACATAGATATTGCCAGTCTGTATCAGGTAAGTCTGTATCAGGTAAGTCAGATATTGTAGAGGTTCATGTCACAATAGGTGATTCTGTGTTACAGTCTCCTGTACCTACCTCAAACATAGATATTGCCAGCCTGTATCAGGTGTTATGCAGTTCAGTTTCAACATCTAATTACATTTTTAGCTCACATGTCACTTTGTGACAAGGTGAGCTTTTGTGATCGCGCAGCGTCCGTCGTCCGTCCGTGCGTCCGTCCGTTCGTGCGTGCGTAAACTTTTGCTTGTGCCAACTCTAGAGGTCACATTTTTCATGGGATCTTTATGAAAGTTGGTCAGAATGTTCATCTTGATGATATCTAGGTCAAGTTCAAAACTGGGTCACGTGCGGTCCAAAACTAGGTCAGTATGTCTAAAAATAGAAAAACCTTGTGACCTCTCTAGAGGCCATACTTTTCAATGGATCTTCATGGAAATTGGTCAGAATGTTCATCTTGATGATATCTAGGTCAAGTTCGAAACTGGGTCATGTGCTCTCAAAAACAAGGTCAGTAGGTCAAATAATAAAAAAACCTTGTGACCTCTCTAGAGGCCATATTTTTCATGGGATCTGTATGAAAGTTGGTCTGAATGTTCATCTTGATGATATCTAGGTCAAGTTCGAAATCTGGGTCAACTGCGGACAAAAACTAGGTCAGTAGGTCTAAAAATAGAAAAACCTTGTGACCTCTCTAGAAGCCATACTATTGAATGGATCTTCATGAAAATTGGTCAGAATGTTCACCTTGATGATATCTAGATCAAGTTTAAAACTGGGTCACATGCCATCAATAACTAGGGCAGTAGGTCAAATAATACAAAAACCATGTGACCTCTCTAGAGACCATATTTTTCATGGGATCTGTATGAAAGTTGGTCTGAATGTTCATCTTGATGATATCTAGGTCAAGTTCGAAACTGGGTCAACTGTGGTCAAAAACTAGGTCAGTAGGTCTAAAAATAGAAAAACCTTGTGACCTCTCTAGAGGCCATACTTTTGAATGGATCTTTATAAAAATTAGTCAGAATGTTCAACTGGATGATATTTAGGTCAAGTTCGAAACTGGGTCACGTGTCCTCAGTAACTAGGTCAGTAGGTCAAATAATACAAAAACCTTGTGACCTCTCTAGAGGCCATATTTTTCAATGGATCTTCATGAAAATTGGTCAGAATTTTTATCTTGATGATATCTAGGTCTGATT
>NW_026462644.1:0-68999 GCF_021730395.1 Mercenaria mercenaria
GATCAAAAACTAGGTCAGTAGGTCTAAAACTAGAAAAACCTTGTGACCTCTCTAGAGGCCATATTTCTCAATGGATCTTCATGAAAATTGGTGAGAGTGTTCAGCTTGATGATATCTAGGTCAAATTTGAAACTGGGTCATGTGGGGTCAAAAACTAGGTCAGTAGGCCGAAAAATAGAAAAACCTTGTGACCTCTCTAGAGGCCATATTTTTCATGAGATCTTCATGAAAATTGGTGAGAATGTTCACCTTGATGATATCTAGGTCTACTTCAAAAGTGGGTCACGTGCCTTCAAAAACTAGGTCATTAGGTCAAATAATAGAAAAACCTTGTGACCTCTCTAGAGGTCATATTTTTCAATGGATCTTCATGAAAATTGGTCAGAATTTTTTATAGAAATAACGCCGTCATACTCGGTTCAACACTGGGTCATGTGGGGATAGGTGAGCGATTCAGGACCATCATGGTCCTCTTGTCTTATGAACCACTTGCTGCATGTTAACAAATATTGTCTGTACCATCCTTGCATGGAGCTGTCAATTTCTTTCATGTGATTCTGCCTGACCTTGTTAGAGGCCACCAGAGAAAAAACGTAAAGCATTTCTCATGAATCACTTGACGTAAGTCTGTAGTCCTTTCATGGATCTCTATCAAACTCTGCCTGAGCCCTTTTACGGAACACCAGAGCAAAAAAATATAAAACTACTTTAAGACACATCTGACAGTTTCGTATATGTATATAGGCAAACATTTTCCTACAGACAGAATTTCTTTAAACTTTGTGTACTGACTGAGAATCAAGTTTTAAATGGAAATATCTATTAAAAATCATAGGTACCGGTGCTTGATCTTGAATTATCTACCCTTGAAAATCAGAAAATACTAAAAAATCCAATTTTAAAGGTCATATAATTCAAGATTAAGGCAAGGAAACTGTGCATTTTAATTTATATTTCTGTTTTAGTCATCATTTGTTTTCAGTATACAAAGTTTAAAGAAATTCGGTCCATGGGTAAGACCTAGGACTTTGAGGTATCATTTTGTCATGTTCATAGTCAAGGACATTTGCCACAGTGTCAATATTGACATGTAGCAAAATTTTCTTACAGACAGAATTTCTTCTTTAAACTGTGTTTACTGACAGAGAATCAAATCAAAAACAGAAATATAAAATAAAGCAAATCATAGATACCCAGCCTTGGTCATGAATTGTCTGCCATTGAAAGTCGGAAAACACTGAAAAATCTATTTTCAAGGGCAGGTAATTCAAGATCAAGCACCGGTACCTATGATTTTTAATACATATTTCCGTTTTAAACTTGATTCTCAGTCAGTACACAAAGTTTAAAAAAATTTTGTCTGTAGGAAAATTTTTGCCTATATACATATAGGAAACTGTCAGATGTGTCTTTAAACAGCTTCTCCTCATGAACTTCCTGGTTGGTTCTTCACTTAACTTGTTATGTGTCTTAAAGTGTTCATAGAAAAATTGTTGACAAAGGACCAACCAAACATGTAAAAGAAATTCAGGAAAATTCTCCAACTTGATGGTAAAATCACAGGTATGACTTCAAATGAATTTGTAGCTCCTGACCAGGTTTGCATAAACAAAAGACGAAATGTGCAGTCAGCCATCTTTGTGATATGGGGCCCTGTTAGTTAATTAAGTTTGGGAGATATATACTTCTTTGGTCTTCTCAAGTCCATAGCAAATAACCTTTAACCCAAAATCTTTTCACACTGTAAGGGATTCAAATGATCACCATGAATAATCCTCTGTAGTATGGTATGTCTTCTTATCCCTGAATACAAGGCTTCAGCAGCAGTATAAAATAATGTTTCATGGTTACTTCAGACACTGCAGAGGTACAGGCCCTCAAACTTAAGATAAATTGTCTTATTTCCTCTGACAAATAGTGTAGTTATCACATTCAGGAAAAGCTGTAAATTTACAATTGTATATATGAGAATAAAAGGTAAACACAATTTGGTAAACATTTATTTCTCAATTCCCAGTGGCAAGATAAACTCAAAATTTATCACAATGGTTTTATGAAGAATATATCTCAACAAGAAAATATGCACATGAAGATATTCGAGGTACATGGTCTGTGTATATTCTTTTGGCTTTGAAAAATAAATATAATTACAATATTTAAAGCATTGTTTGGCAATTTGAAAGAAATATTGCATATGCCTTTAATTAAAAACATGTTGTATTTGGATATAATTGCTCTAGTTGGTTGTGGGAATTTAGGCGGTCAATCCAGAAAATTTTAACTGAGGTAGCTTTTTTGCTGTAAGATCTGTATACACAGTGTGAATAGAAATACCAGCTCTGTGGAATATATCAAAACAAGCTTAATTCTAGAACCAGTTTTGATAAATGCTGGGAAAATGTGGCCATCACCAGCTGTAAGGTAGTATATGGAGTAAAATTTGTGAAAACTTAAGAAATGCATCTTACAAAGCTGAGTAAAGTTTTTTCTGATAGTTTAAAAAACATTGTAATGAACTGTCTGCATATACACTTGTAACTATAGGCAAGCATTCGAGCTACCATACTGATTCATGACCTCGAATTGCAAAAAATCCAGATGTGACTCAAAATATAACTTATGTGTAAAAATGTTAAAATTTTAACCAAATATTGACAATTCTTATGTGTCGAGCAAAATAAAAACATTTAAATATATTCTTTAAGATATACCACTTAATTCTGAGAAAGAAACAAACATTCTAGAAAAGTATTTGATTGCTGCCAAACTGAGGTTTAAATATATACATACAAGAAATGATTATTTCGAAAGAAAGTAAAAAGGATTAATTAGACAAAAAATGAGCACTCAAAATGTGTTGCTATGCAACAAAATATTATATCAACAACAATATTCAAAACAATAATATTAACTGTGCTATTGCTGACTATTTTTTTGCTATCACTAATACTGACATTACAGTCCCTCTAGTCCTTTATACTTCTGCTATGTACAGTAGAGCTTTATACATGTATATTGTAGTCAAGGTTACAATACTGGTCAAACAATGCAAGAAACACATCCTCCTCAATGATTTGGATGTAACCCAATTTATGGAATCTCCTTATATCCTCTTCAAATTGTTTCATGTAAAACAGTGTAATTAAATCATATCAAAAGTTTCACTGTTATATGGTCTTATCAGGAGCACAAGCATAATTTGAAATGTACTGATTGTAAACTTGTACACTCTACTGTACAGTGCTTTTTCAGAGTAAAAGGAAAAAAGAGAGAAGTAATCATTAAAGCAATTTTGATTTCATAAACATCAAATTAAAGCATGTGATAGGTATACAAAGCTTTAAACAGAGCTAGAGGAATACATGATTTCTAACAAGATAATTTAACACCATACAGGACATAGGCTAAATCTCAATTCCTACATATTTGGTCTATGCTGATATAAATAAAGTCTAGTTTACAATTTTTATTAACCTATCGTGTAACTGGCTACTTCAGTTTTTGCATTTGTTCTTAATACTGATTTTTAAGGTATAAATCCAATGCTTTATATTTAAATACTCGTTTTTTCTTCCATATTTTTGGAACCTGTAAACAAAGGACGGGATATCAAGCATACAAGGAAAGATTAAATGTAAACATGGAATCTATAAATGTGCATTACACACCACACCGGAGACACGTGAGCAACCAAAATCTATAAATAAACCTAACCTACAAATAAATATAACACACTTATCAGTTTAAATTTATTACAGTGTATTAGCATTTAACTTACAATGAAGTTAAAGTGCCCATGAGCAGACAGTAAGGGGACGAGCGAGCAATGCGGGGAAACAGCAGCTGAGGATGTATGATGGCACACACAAACAATAGCTGTTGGAGGACAGCAATGTCCAACTATTCAAAAGCCTTGTCACTAAAAAAGGTAAATGAATGAATATAAAAGCTGAAAATGGGGCATACGTTTGTAAAATGCAAAACAAAGTTATGAAACCTATACAATGCAAGCCAGATCATCACAGTGAACAAGTGTGTGGAGTTTCAATCCATTCCAATAAGTGAATACTGAGATACCAGCTTAGGTTTAAAAAAATTAACCAAAATTGCTAAGTCGAGGGACATAACTTTGTAAGAAAGCAAAATAGTTATGAAAAGTCAGTTCATCACAGTGAGTGTGTGAAGTTTCAATCCATTCCCACATATAGTTAATGAGGTAAAAGTTTACAAACAAAAGCTTGACAAAATTAGGATGCTTACGTGAACGAATGGGTGAGTGCAATAGTTCTACCTATTCTTCGAACAGGCGAGCTAAAAATGTATTTTATGAGAAGTTAACAGTCTTGGAAAATCAAGGTATTGTAACAGATTCAGTCTCAAACTGTTTTCCACTGAGGTAACACAACAAAAATGCAGGATAAACTTTAAAAAAAAAAGATCTGTTTGGAGCGTCTTAATTTAAATATTTCAAACCCTATTTTATGAAAGCTCTTAAACAGTGGTTTAATCTTTCATGAGTGTTTGAGCTTAGCTTAAATATAAATTTTAACTTGAGTGGAAAAACAACTAGATGAAAAACAAGGATGCTCCTTCTAGAACACAATTCAATCGTTATTATATCTAACTTATATTAACCTGTGCTTAATTTACTTCCATTACAATGAAATATCCTGCATTAGTCAACAGTTTCTTCACAGGTACCTTCCATTTGAAATACCTGAACTTAATATAGATTGCATTTTTCTAGATTTTCTCAAATAAAAATAAAATTACGTTTCAATATAAATTATCATTAAAAATATACATAGATTATATACAAATATATATGTCTGACAAATTGAAGCCTGGGGCAATAGATACAAGAGTTTACCCTAAAATTGGAGAAGTTTGCGCTGTTGGTGGATAAGGTGTGCTTTTCAACCGAGTGTTTAGTCAAGCAACTTTCCATTAATATTACTTTTCTTACTGCTCAGCTAATTCCCAATGGCTCTATACAAAAATATATCACACATTTTCATAAAATTATGTCGACTTAAACTGTGTGCCAAAGAAAAAGCATGATCATTGTTCTTTACAGTGATGTTGAGACATGTATTCATGACATTTACATGAATTCCCCAGAGCATCTTTACATTTTCTCTCAATAACAAATAAAGTCTATTTAATAATAAAAACCAGAAGTTGTGTTTTCAAAACACCTCATGCCCCAGGTGTATGACCAAAGATGTGGTTTTTTTAGGTTTTAAGTTTAAAGGTGAAGATCATATGAAGGTCAAGATCATCTATACATAGGTAAGTTTGTAGGTCTTGCCAAAAAGTTTGTTGAATGTGAGTATGAACTAATTGGGTAATTCATGCGGGCAGTAGGACCAACAATGTTGTTTATTAAGGTTTTAAGTTTGAAGGTGAAGGTCATATGAGGGTCAAGGTCATTTATGTATAGGTCAGTTTGTAGGTCTTGCCACAAGGTTTGTTGAGTGTGAGTATGAACTAAATTAGTTCATTAATGTAGGCTGTAAGACCAAAAATGTAGTTTATCCAGGTTTTAAGCTTGAAGGTAAAGGTCATATCAGGGTAAAGGACATTTATTTATAGTTCTTTATTTATTTATTTATTTATTTGGGTTTTACGGCGCACCAACACAGTATAGGTTATATGGCGCCAAACAGGACTACAAATTTTGTTTATTTATAGGGTCTTGCCACAAGGGTTATTGATTGTGAGTATGAACTAAATCGGGTCATTAATGTGTGTTGTAGGCAATCTAGTTCGTACAGATGGACAAACAGACAGTTCACTCTCTATATGCCTGGGGACATAAAAACACTTTCCAAGTTTACAGTATGGTAACGTGTGTCTACCATGTGTTAAAATGGAGTTTAACAGCATCTTAGAGGCTAATCTACACATATGAAGAAATGACTTGTTCACACTGACCTTCTACAGGCTTATACAATCACCACAAGTTGATTATTTTTGGACACAAAGCAGAAGAAAATTCTTTGAAACAGTATTTGATTAAATAAAAAATGCTTAACTAAACACTTGTAAGAAAAACATTAGCAATCAACCATAGATGAGAGGATAGATACAACTATATACAGTATACAATATCTACATAACATCATAACATATTCAGTTTGTTAACAATAAATCTAACACTTCTAGTTATCACTATTTAAGAGGATTTCCAACAACACTTGTAAGATACTACATTCTACATGACAAAGGATTTCCTGGTGCACACTGTAATGGAATATGATGTAGAGGATTTCATACACTTCACACGCAATTATCATACCAAACAATAACTCACAAAAATCTCTGAGATCATTATTTTTTTAATAGAATTTTCAAACATAATGATATACTGCAGATTAGTTAATATTCAAGAACAGAGTGGCAGATTATGAATTTAAGTCCTTAATGTCAGGTAACACTATCTTCAAAAGAATAACCAGTGACAAAGGCTTAACATCACTATTTTGGTTGTTGTCTATCAAATCTTGAAATATCCCCAACCTACAGTATGTTGTACTGTGCAAAAGGTGAGAAATGTGCTACAACTGAGTGTTTCTGTACAAACACAACATGCAATGCACTTAGTCAGTGTTATACAACACACAAAACGATTGGTGTCCTTCTGTCACAACTTCAAAGCTAGTAACAAGGTCTGCAATACCCTTACCTCCCCACCACACACAAATAAAAACAAAACAAGAATGATCTTAACATGCCCCCTATAAATGCTTGATAGAGTAAATACAATAGACCATTGCACTCTGGTGAAATTTTTTGAGGAATGCATATTAATTAAATTATGCCGACCTCGAACTTAACCCCACTGACCCCCACATGCAATCCCAACCTTGGATTTTCTTGTAAGCTACCAATAGTCCAAGTCATATTTCAATACAACATTCCAGTTACTGAGAAGAAACTGACTTTTTCTATTTTAGTAGCAGTGACCTTGACCCTACTGACCTTAATAGCAATCGAAATGATGGTCTTACCTTAAGCTACCTATACGCCTAATAACACTGCCAAGTTAATGACCAGGATTTCCTCTTTGAAAAACCTGGTATAAGGGGCATAACTTAAGAAAACATGAAAGTACAGGCAATATGCATATGTCCATTTGATGTTGAAGATGTATACCAAATTTCATTTGAATATGAAAAGGAAATTGTAGTAGAAGTTGAGGACACAAGATACAAATATACTGTGAAATCATTAATATCTGTGGAGGACTATTTTTCACAGATTCCAGGGCTATGTCAATTCAAAATTTAAACTCCCAACTCAAAGTGAAACTCACACTCATTTTATCTTGAAAAGTTAAAATTCATGAAAAACACATTCCCAAAAATAGCCATTCTGACAAAATCCATGAAATTTCATGCCCATGAAACAAAAACTGTAATATTGTAAAGTTAAAGAAAAGGCATAATGCAGAAAAATAATCTCACAAGAAAGTCCCAAAAATATACACATGTCATTTTAGTTGATATATAGCAAGTTTCATTTTAGTTGGATGGAAATGGTAGAAGTTGAGTAAACAGGAAAGACTGACAGACGGAATGACAGACAGACAGTTTGAACACTATATGCCTTCTGAATATTCCACACTGGGGGCATAAAAAACACATTTACAAAACTTTTGTTTCTAAAAATTCAAAGCAATCAGAATTTTTGAGTGTTTACATATTTAAAGTCATTCTTCAACTTTTATGCAGACCATGAATTTCAAAATAAAAGAGAAAACATACTTATAAAACACTTTTTCAGGTATTCAAATTCTGTTTTCATTCCTCATATCACCTCAATCGTATTGCAGTTCACTATAAAGTGCAAAAAATTCCATGAAAATGCATCACTCTCTTACACTGAGACAGATATCCATTCATATTTACATATTTTGTTGCCTCAGAATGAAATTATTGTATTAACTATTTACAAACAAAAAACTAGATACAATATGTTCATACTGAGAATACATATTGTATATGTACAAAAGTAACATCTATATAAAATCTATCGTATATTTAATTCATGTTCATATTCAAAAAAGGTTAACAAGAAATTTTAACAGTCACAATGTATTATTGAGACTTTGTCCATGGCTTAACAACAAAAACAATCAACAATAAAACTCGCATATTAAAATACTTATACAGTGAATATCAACAAATACTAAACTGTGTATGACAGTTCCAGATAGATCAGTACATACTTTATAATATTATAATTAAAAAAAGTTTATAATAACAAAGATATCAATGCTGCAGAAACAAAAGATCGATGTTAAAGTAATGTTTGAAATATTTCATGATTTTCAGACTGACACCATTGCACACAGTTTTTTAGTGTTTGTAAGTTTAATTAGTCGAAAATTACAGTAAAAATCTAATACAACTAATTTTTTTTTTTTTTCTGTGAATGAATAATTTGAGACTAGTATTATCTGTTTCACTAAATACCCATTATGCAACTGCATAGAGCATTATACACTAAATATATGATTTGTTTACAACATTTTATCATTCCCCAAAACATTGGGCAAACATCATGGTACTAGTAATCTTACACACAAAAACAACATTCTCTTTAAACTATTATGACTTCCTGGATTTCATATATTCTATTGTTGGATTAATTATTCCATGAATCATACTGTAATAATATCTTCAAACCAAGTTCAATGCTTTCTTCTTTTTTTGGTGTGAATATTCCAAAATATCAATGTCACTCATGGTCACACTGTATATACAAAAAAAACAACAATATCCTTCCGACAGTATCACGGAGCTAGGAATACAGAATTCTAATAATCACTGGTCAACTATTTTAGATCCATGTTATAGTTACTGAGGTGCGGTACAGGTCCTCCTAGACTGGGCTGTGAGCAGCGGCGGATTAAGTCCTCAAACGGTCTGTCATGTAGAAAACATACAAGACAGACAGTCATGTTGTCACAACCCAGGCCACCCATCTGGCAGTCTGGGGCTAAACACCTTGTCATCAGTTCTTCACAAATCTGTTCATAGAAATCACATGCTTTATGATATTAACATGCATACAAGGAATCTTTAATGCTTTTCTTGTACATTTTTAAAATAACTTTTTATTACATTGCTACAGAAAGCATACAATTAACTTAATGAATAGTTTAAGTTATACATAAAGGTCAAATATGAACTAATTTAAGTAGGTGACATGCATATAAGATCCCTATTCATGAGCAGGCAAAAAGTTCAGATTACAAGGCATAGAGACAAAATTTTGTATGCCATTTTCTAAGCAAGTCATGGAATAGACCTTCATTATAAAATTAGGGAGAAAAATGTTCAGCAAGACCAACGCTTGAACCAACACCTCATAATACCTGTCAGATGCTCTACCGACTCAGTTATCATATCGCTTACACATACTCTCCCCAATTATATAATAAAGTTGTGAATTATGACAACAAGTGTCAAATCGTAAGAAAGTAACTTGCACAACTTACAATTTCTGGTTCCATTCTTTGAGCAATTCTAGCTCTGATAAAGTCAATGACTTCCTGATTGGTTAAAACATCCCAAATACCATCACATGCAAGAACAACAAATTCATAATCATTTGTTAATGCTCGCTCCTGTACATCTGGGTAAGCTGAAACATTAAAATCACAACTATCATGATAAGCTGTTATAATTTTACTTGAATCTGACAAACTGTTCAGCTGTTACATACTGTAATGAAGACATTTTTAGCTGCATGCAGATTCCGTGCATATGTTATATGAATCTTTTCTCAAGTTTAGAGTAAGTGTTTTGCATATTCTGGTAATGCAAAATGAAACAAGAGGGCCACGATGGCCCTATATCACTCACCTAAGTAGAGTTGCTTGCTTGAACAAATTTCTTAGCTTAAGCTTTAAAAACAAACAAAAATTAGGAGAGTGGGTCAAGGTAAAGATTATGCAAGATTACTTTTGAAATCTGTAAAAAAAATATTACAGGTGGTCCAAATCTTTTTGTTGTAGCTTAAAAACAAGAAAGTAGGTCAGTAGGCCACACTGATGGTCACTGAAAGTCTGTTTAGAGATCGGCATGCAAAACTGTACATGTCATCCAATTTTCAAGGTTGTATCTTAAGTAACAAGAAAGTAGGTCAGTAGGTCACATTGATGGTCACTGAAAGTAAGTTTTAAGATTGGTGTGCAAAACTATACATGTCATCCAAATATCAAGGCTGTATCTTAAACTAGAATGTGTCTGTAGGACACAGGGTGTGCCCCCCACTGGTAAATTTGTCACAGATAAGGGGCAATAATTCAAATGTTTGCAGTCTTAATGGGATATAGCCTCAACAAACATTTTATGAAAAGGATTCATTATTCTAGGCCATATCCTTTTTGAGCTATGAGCATCACAAACAAAAAAATCCACTATTTTGGCTATTTCAAGGGCCATAACTCTGTAATAAGAACTAAGATTCTCAAAAAGAATGCCAAATGTGCAAGGTAACATAAAGATAAAGACTCCAGCAAGGTTTCCTGAATTTACATCTAATACTTTTTGAGCTAGGCACATAATTAGGTGAAAAAGTGCATTTTTTTACTATTTCAGGGGGCCATAACTTTACGAATAGGGGGTGGAGCCTGCCAAAAAGTTAAAGGTGTGCAAGTTTATATCATGATAAAGACTTATGCAAGTTTTCAACCATTTATATTAAATACTTTTTGAGCTAGATGCGTCACAATGTGAAAATGTACATTTTTGACTATTTCAGGGGCCATAACTCTAAAAATAGTGGGCGGACTCAACTGAAAAATAGAAGGTGCTCAAGTTCATATGATTAAAACTCATGCAAGGTTTCATGAATCTATATCAAATACTTTCTGAGCTAGGCGTGTCACAAGGTGAAAAGGTGCATTTTTGACTATTTCAGGGGCCATAACTCTGAAAATAGGGGGAGGAGCCAGATAAAAAATAGGAGGTGCGCAAGTTCATATCATGATTAAGACTCATGCAAGGTTTCATGAATCTATATCAAATACTTTTTGAGCTAGGCATGTCACCAGGTGAAAATGTGCATTTTTTACTATTTCTGGGGCCATAACTCTGAAAACAGGGGGCGGAGCCAGATTAAAAATAGGAGGTGCAGAAGTTCATATCATGATTAAGACTCATGCAAGGTTTCATGAATCTATATCATATACTTTTTGAGCTAGGCATGTCACAAGGTGAAAATGTGCATTTTTGACTATTTCAGGGGCCATAACTCTGAAAATAGGGGGCGGAGCCAGATGAAAAATAGGAGGTGCGCAAGTTCATATCATGATTAAGGCTCATGCAAGGTTTCATGAATCTATATCAAACACTTTTTGAGCTTGCCATAACAACTAATAACCAATAAGCTTTATATCCATTTATATTGCACTATATGTAAACAAATTATCATCTTGGTAAGTATTAAACTGGTAAAACTACAGTTTATCTATTGTGCTAAGCCTATAGTTATGGGTTCCCAATAAGCAACAAATTAGCACATATAATTTCAGTTTCAGTCTTAACTACATACTAAGAATGTCTTTGGCAGTACCAAACAGTATTTTTACCTACCTGTGACAATTTGTTCATCTGGTCCCTTTTTGTCATTCTTCTTAAAAACAAAATCCCCTAGAGCTCTAGATAATGCTAGGTTACCTGAAATTAAATAATTACAAACACATCTTTCTAAGATATATAACATTGTAAGTTACATTCAGCCATGGCTGTTTTTTGTTTTTTTTAATGTTTTCAATGTCCAGTTTTTAGTGGTTGTGGGCGATTCAGTAACTGATGTAGGTATCATACAATATCATAGTAGATAGTCAGAGAAAGGAATTACCTATAGATTGCCACACTTATCAATTAAAATATGCTTTGTATAATGAATAAATAAAATGTTTCAGCAATAAACAAGAGCTGTCACTGTTGGTGACAAATGCCCCGGAAGTGTGTCCAAGAATGCTACAGTTGTCTGCACAAAATATGCCAGAATGGTTTAGGTATGAATCATTTTTTGACCTTGACCTTGACCTGAGAGACCCGGGCCATAAGCGTGACACACCTTCTCAATATGGTTAACATTTGTGTCAAATTATTTTCAAATCCCTTCATCAATGGCAGAGTTATGGACTAGACAAGAAAAAGAACATGTTATCCTTTTATTTCTAATCATGACCTTGACCTTGGAGCTAGGGGTCTAAGTCTTGCGCATAACATATCATCTCATTATAGGAAACATTTAAGCCAAGCAATTTTAAAATCCCTTCATTGCTGGCCGAGTTATGGACCGGACATGAAACAGACCATGTTAACCTTTAACCTCTATGTGTGACCTTGACCTTAGAGCAAGGGGTCTGGATCTTGCGCATGACACGTCTCATTATCGGGAACATTTATGCCAAGTAATTTCAAAATCCCTTGATGAATGGCAGAGTTATAGACCAGACAAGAAAAAGACCATGTTAACCTTTGATTTCTAATCATGACCTTGACCTTGGAGCTAGGGGTCCAAGTCTTGCCCATAACATATCATCTCATTATAGGAAACATTTATGCCAAGTAATTTCAAAATCCCTTCATTGATGGCCGAGTTATGGACCGGACAAGAAACAGACCATGATAACCTTTAACCTCTATTTGTGACCTTGACCTTAGAGCTAGGGGTCTGGATCTTGCACATGACATGTTGTCTCATTAAGGGGAATATTTATGCTAAGTAATTTCAAAATCCCTTGATGAATGGCAGAGTAATGAACTGGACACCTGTTAACCTTTGACTTCTAAGTGTGACCTTAACCTTGGAGCTAGGGGGTGGGTCTTATGCATGACACATTGTCTCATTATGGTAAACATTTATGCCAAGTTATTTCAAAATCCCTTCATGGATGGCAGAGTTATGGACCGGACACGAAACAGACTCTGTTAACCTTTGACCTCTGTGACCTTGACCTTGGAGCTAGGGGACTGGGTCTGGCGCAAGACACATCGTCTCATTATGGCGAACATTTATGCCAAGTTATTTCAAAATCCCTTTATGGATGGCAAAGTTACAGCCCGGGCAAGAATTTACACAGACGCACGCACGGACGGACTCGTGACGGACAGTGCAATTTTACTATGCCCAGCTTGTGGGGCATAAAAATATACAGTCTAACCCCTCTTAAGCAGCCAGCCAGGGGAAACAGACAATTTGGCCGCTTAAGCGAGGTGACCGCTGTTCGGAGGGGCAGCCAGAATATTTATATATTTCAGACTTCTGACCTGTGTTCAATCATACTTCAGACTTCTGACCAGTGTTCAATCATAACTTAAGGCCCGTTTCTTTTATCGTTTTACTCTTATCATTTTACCAGAATACATTGACGTGCATTTAACTTCGCAATTCTAATGGTCTTCGCAATCGACAGCTACGGCGTGTGTTGGAAAAAAATTATTTTCGCCATTTCGGTAAATGGAAACTACTCTACGCGCTTTTTGTCTAGACTAAAATCTAAGATCGCCATTACGTTCCGTAAAAGAATCGGGTGGTTTATATTTCTTTCAAAACATTGTTTTTTTTTAGTATTTTGAGAAAGAAATATAAATAAAATCACAAATCTCTTGATACTAATTAAAGATCGAGTATTATCTTTTACCAAATCAAACTGTGAATAACAAAATGACACGAGGTGACACGCTAATTGCCAATATTTACTGGCCATTTGATCATAACAAAAAGACGATCACACCTTTTGTTATCAGTTTGAATTGAGAAGCTCATGTCATTTTTTTGTATCTTCAACGAATGCGAAGTGGGCATCCAAAGTCATATACTTCCGTTTACAAAATCCTTGTTAACATAATATAGAATTCCAACTAAGAGATCATTATCAGTAATTATTATCAAACTGTCACGAAATAAACAATCCGTGGCTAAAGAAACAAATGTTCATATTTTCGGATACGTCCTTTGTGCTCGAATGGTCTCGAGATTTTGGAAAAATGATTGGCCGCTGATAGGGGTAAATATGGTGGCCAGGAGGCAAAGTCGTTGACCGCTGACCGCGGATGAGCGGTGACCGTTGAAGCAGGTAATAAAATAGAGTAAAAATTGACGGGGGCATCACAGACTGACCGTTGTGAAGTGGTGACCGCCGATCAGGGGTGACCATTAGGAGGGGTTAGACTGTACCATAAAATTAGTTTTAGAATTATATCTAAAATCACTTTTTAACAATATAAAATTTAAGATATTTGAAGTACACACCTCTGAATTCTATAAAATGATGTATCATATAAATATTACTATAAATACTAAAAAGAGCTGTCTGTAAGACAGCCAACCTCGACTATTCGACTTGTTGTCTCAGAAGCAGGAATATCACCCTAGATGTTAAAATATCTGTAGAGAGAACCCAGTATCTGCATTAGCTTTTGAGACAGTAACTTGCATGCAAAACTTTAACCAGAAGTTTTCAAGTTCAAAAGGGGACATGATTTTGCAAAATACATGTCAGAGTTATGGGACTTGATGCTATCACCTAGTTTTATAACCCCAAAGACACATGTGAAGTTTCAAATCCATATCTGCATTAGTTTTGGACATAGTAACTTGCAAGCAAAACTTTTAACTGGAATTTTCTAAGTCCAAAAGGGGGCATAATTTGACCAAAATGCATGTCAGAGTTGTGAGACTTGATGCTATCACGTTTTGTAACCCCAAAGACACATGTGAAGTTTCAAATCAATCTCTGCATTAGTTTTAGAGATAGTAACTTGCATGGAAAACTTTAAGCAGGATTTTTTAAGTCCAAAAGGGGGCATAATTTGCCAAAAATACATGTCAGAGTTATGGACTTGATCCTGTGAGGTTGGTAATTGACCCAGAAAAAGAAACAAGAGGACCATGATGGTCCTGAATCGCTCACCTGTCCCCACATGAACTGAGTATGACGTCGTTTTTTATATTATTTGACATAGTGACCTAGTTTTACAGCTCATGTGACCTAGTTCTGAACTTGACCTAGATATCATCAAGATAAAAATTCTGACCAATTTTCATGAAGATCCATTGAAAAATATGGCCTCTAGAGAGGTCACAAGGTTTTTCTATTATTTGACATAATGAACTAGTTTTTGAAGGCATGTGACCCAGTTTTGTACTTGACCTAGATACCATCAAGGTGAACATTCTCACCAATTTTCATGAAGATCCATTGAAAAATATGGCCTCTATAGAGGTCACAAGGTTTTTCTATGTTTAGACCTACTGACATAGTTTTTGACCGCAGTTGACCCAGTTTCAAACTTGACCTAGATATCATCAAGATGAACATTCAGACCAACTTTCATACAGATCCCATTTAAAATATGGCCTCTAGAGTGGTCACAAGTTTTTTCTATTATTTGACCTACTGACCTAGTTTTTGATGGCATGTGACCCAGTTTCAATCTTGACCTAGATATTTTCAAGATGAACATTCTGACCAATTTTCATGCAGATCCCATGAAAAAACTGGCCTCTACAGAGTTCACAAGGTTTTTCTATTATCTGACCTACTGACCTAGTTTTTGACCGCACATAACCCAGTTTCGAACCTGACCTAGATATCATCAAGATGAACATCCTGACCAATTTTCATGCAGATCCCATGACAAATATGTCCTCTAGAGAGGTCACAAGGTTTTTCTATTATTTGACCTAATGACCTAGTTTTGGAACGCACGTTACCTAGTTTCAAACTTGATTTAGATATCATCAAGGTAAACATTCTGACCAATTTTCATGAAGATCCATTGAAAAATATGGCCTCTAGAGAGGTCACAAGGATTTTCTATTTTTAGACCTACTGACCTAGTTTTGGACCGCAGTTAACCCAGTTTCGAACTTGACCTAGATATCATCAAGATGAACCTTCTGACCAATTTTCATGCAGATCCTATGAAAAATATGGCCTCTACAGAGGTCACAAGGTTTTTCTATTATTTGACCTACTGACCTAGTTTTGGACCGGACGTGACCCAGTTTTGAACTTGACCTAGATATCATCAAGATGAACATTCAGACCAACTTTCATACAGATCCCATGAAAAATATGGCCTCAAGAGTGGTCACAAGTTTTTTCTATTATTTGACCTACTGACCTAGTTTTTGACGGCATGTGACCCAGTTTCAATCTTGACCTAGATATTATCAAGATGAACATTCTGACTAATTTTCATGCAGATCCCATGAAAAAACTGGCCTCTACAGAGGTCACAAGGTTTTTCTATTATCTGACCTACTGACCTAGTTTTTGACCGCACGTAACCCAGTTTCGAACCTGACCTAGATATCATCAAGATGAACATCCTGACCAATTTTCATGCAGATCCCATGAAAAATATGTCCTCTAGAGAGGTCACAAGGTTTTTCTATTATTTGACCTAATGACCTAGTTTTGGACCGCACATTACCTAGTTTCAAACTTGATTTAGATATCATCAAGGTAAACATTCTGACCAATTTTCATGAAGATCCATTGAAAAATATGGCCTCTAGGGAGGTCACAAGGATTTTCTATTTTTAGACCTACTGACCTAGTTTTGGACCGCAGTTAACCCAGTTTCGAACTTGACCTAGATATCATCAAGATGAACATTCTGACCAATTTTCATGCAGATCCCATGAAAAATATGACCTCTAGAGAGGTCACAAGGATTTTCTATTATTTGACCTACTGACCTAGTTTTTGACCGCAGTTGACCCAGTTTCAAATTTGACCTAGATATCATCAAGATGAACATTCTGACTAATTTTCATGCAGATCCCATGAAAAATACGGCCTCTACAGAGGTCACAAGGTTTTTCTATTATTTGATCTACTGACCTAGTTTTAAACCGGACATGACCCAGTTTCAAACTTGACCTAGATATCATCAAGATGAACATTCTGACCAATTTTCATTCAGATCCGATGAAAAATATGACCTCTAGAGAGGTCACAAGGATTTTCTATAATTTGACCTACTGACCTAGTTTTTGATCGCAATTGACCCAGTTTCGAACTTGACCTAGATATTATCAAGATGAACATTCTGTCCAATTTTCATGAAGATCCATTGAAAAATATGGCCTCTAGAAAGGTCACAAAATTTTTAGACCTACTGACCTAGTTTTTGACCGCACATGACCCAGTTTCGAACTTGACCTAGATATCATCAAGGTGAACATTCTGACCAACTTTCATAAAGATCCCATGAAAAATGTGACCTCTAGAGTGGTCACAAGCAAAAGTTTACGCACGGACACACGTACGACGGACGCTGCGCGATCACAAAAGCTCACCTTGTCACTTTGTAACAGGTGAGCTAAAAATAAGTTTCAAAGCTATATGCCTTTAAATGTACTTGCACCCAAAACTTTAACCAAGGTGTGACGCCGAGGCTGACTTTAGAGTGAGTAGAATAGGTCTGACTATTCTTCAGGTAGTCGAGCTAAAAATATTATACAGTTCCACATGATGGCCTGTCTGAGACAACTAGTTGTGTAATTTTATATGCTGTGCACATGACCACTGACCAAATAACCTGAAACAACAACAGGACTCATCTACTGACTTCAGGCAATGCGAAGTTTGAGTATTGTAGGATCAAGCATTCTCTGGTTACTGATTAGAAACCAAATAGCCTACTGACAGGCTGACCAACCATCAGAAAGACAGAGCAAAAAACAGGCTCTCTTTTTCAAAGGGGAAGGAAGTGGAGAGAGGGGTGGACATAAATATTATCTACAAACCCTGTTACTGAATCACACCAAACTTTAGTGAAAGAAAAAAATCTTATTTTAAGGATATTCAATAAAATATGATTTATATTTACTGAACTACTTAAAACACCATAGAATTCGAGAACTACATGTCAAAACACTAGGACAGGTTTCAAAGACTTTATTTATG
The DNA here is from genome assembly GCF_021730395.1 of Mercenaria mercenaria. Lineage (NCBI taxonomy): Eukaryota > Metazoa > Mollusca > Bivalvia > Venerida > Veneridae > Mercenaria > Mercenaria mercenaria. The sequence goes on from NW_026462644.1 coordinate 17,954, forward strand.
ATCTACTGGTTTTACTGAGTGAAATATTCACCATTTACTCTGTTGAATTCCACCCAACCACCTGCTGCAATGATTCTTCTAGTCTCACCCTCATTTCCTGGTTTGTGGTCATGTGACAACACATCTGCCCTACCTCGTACACTAGCTACGGCTCTAGAATCTCCTACATTTGCCTGAAATAAAGTGTTACAATACAGAACCAGATGCATGTCACAATCATGATCAAAAATAGACACCTATCATTTTACAGGATTAAGGTTTTTAGAATGTTATGTTACTTAAAATGAAAACAGATGATGTTGAAATAAATTATTTGCCTCTCATCATAAATTGTTTACTAGAAATCTTCTGTATCTATTTTTTCTTCTGACTTCCAATACATGCACAGCATATAAAGTCAGGTACTGTTTAAGACAATAAGATAGGAGTAAATTAGTGTGTTTGCAGTACCATAATTTCCAGCTAAACCTCAGGTAATACAAGATTTTAGCACATACAAACACTTTCGGCTGATGTATGTTTACTGACTGCTTTTATGCAGCTACATATCTGACATGTTGCCAACTTACAAGTCAGTGATATGCATTATTTACATGGTCTTAAAAACCCAGTATTTGCCCCATTTTCAAATTTTTGTTTAGCTTTCTAACAAACTAAATTCAAACATTTTCCATTTTTCAGATTAATGAAAGTTATAGGGTAAATGTGGGATGTATGAAAGTGTTGATGCACAGCGAAAATGACTTTCAAAGCTTTACAGTAGGTAAAAGACATGTTTTCATTTAAGCACTACTTTAGACATCAACATTTAGCCTAATTGATGGCATTCCTACAGGAAAGGTATATTGATTTTTCATCAGTTCCAACTATCTCATTGTATGTGGACATCAGAACTAGGCGACAAAAAACCTCACCAACATTTGTTATGCAAAGGTGAAAAAAACTGTTTTCAAGTATCTTACACAATAAAGTCGTTTGTTTTTGATGAGTAGTGAAATAGCTGTAGTCCCTGCCAATTCATCTTTCATTGTTTCATCTGAAAATATAACAACACCTATACTGTAAGTTACAAATCTCTTTTAAAAATAAATTCATATTGATTTTTAATATAAATTTGCATGCCTGAGAGGCATAGCTTTCAATAATCGCAGAGATTTAACGTAAATATTTGAATATATTACGCACTTTGTTTATGGTGTTTTTTTTTTCCGTTTTCACAAAGGGATGCGTATTATACACCAAGGTAGAGCTTCATACATTTTTCCCAGTTTGATAGCAAATAAATATCGCCTAAAATCGGACAAATTTTGTCAGCTGTCTGGTGTTTACATTACTTGCACCTCCTATTGAAGATCGCTTTTCGCTGGGTCTAAAAGCAGGTACGGTACCAAACCTATTGTGATATACAATTAAGTTGGTTTTAATTGCCTATTTTTTTTTCTCAATTTTTAGAATTAAATTAATCATTTAAGTAGCCATGTGTTCAGGATGTAGGTCAATTGTCGTACAAATTCAAAAGCGATGGATAATGGGCCAGGAGATATATTAAAAACTTGTGAAATGCAAAATTTCGTGGCTCTGGGCTACATGTATGTGTAAAATCAGTAAAAACATTTTTTTTCAGGGGCTGTTCAAATAAAATGCAGTTAATACAGTTTGTTATTTCTTTCTTCCCAGCCGAATTTTACTGATCAATACAGTTGGCCATACATTGTTAAACAAACAGGCAAAGTAACTTCTCTTTGATGTGTCCATAATTATGAAATGTTTGTTTACATGTAAAGTTTGCTGAGAAGGTGCTGACAGTTTGAGAAAGTGTCATGTTCTGTGAGTACCTTGAAATATTGATGACATTTTTTAGATGTCCATAACCGGATAAACAGCGAGTGCAATTTTCATGTGAAGTTATTGTTATGCAAGCCATATATACGCGCTAGCGTAATATATTAGAATTTTTACAGTATGAAAGCCTTTGTTCAAGTACAGCAGGCCCTCCACAGATGTTCATTTCCTTACAGTACTAGGAGACCTATCACTTACTTTAAAAACAATCCCACTTGTTTAAATATTCATTACCCATATATCAACAGGTGTCAGGAGGACAGCTCGCAGAATATTTAAAAACTGTTTGCCAATGGAGAAGTGAAAATTACATAGCAGCAGATCCATACAACAGGAAAATAATATAGATTTTTTTCACTTTTTAGGTGTGTGTGAATGCATGAGCACGTGTGCGTGTGTATGTGTGTAGAAGATTAGAAGATTAGTGTTTGTGGTAGAGACTAAAACATAATACGGTGAAATACAAGGAACTCGAAGAGAAAGGAACAACAAAAATATGTAAAGATATTACTTTCAGCTGGGGAATGTTGTGGGGGAGGGGTAGAAGTATGTGTATGTGGCTATGTGGCATACTAAGACACAATAATGGGGTAACATAAGAATGTGATAAAAAAGTAAAACTGGGACTGGATAAGGAACTTATTTCAAGTAACTTTGACCTTTCAGGTCTCTAAACCAAAAGCTGTTTTCTCTCTGTTAAAGGCAGCAGTCAAAGTTACTGTCTAATGGACATAAAACATTAACCAACACTAGTACAATATCTTTCCCAAGTGGCTTTGACTTTTATGAATCCTGACCAAAGTCTTTTCAGTTTTGATGTCACTGTCACCTTTGACCCACAAACCAATAGTGGTTATCCATTTTCCAGTTTTTCCTTATTTTCAGTCTCAATGCCACTGTGACCTTGACCTACTTACCCAAAAAAAAACAACAAGTTATCTATATATTTTCCAGTTAATAACCAGAAACCCTTTAAAGTCTTGATGTCCAACAGACACCATAAACAATTGACTCACCACAGACAATCATCCTATCAAGTTTGACCAGTGTTCTGTAGTTACTGATCAGGCAGAACAATATACCTGGTCTACTTGCTACACATACCTGTACAATTCTATACACATACCTTGAGTCATATCATGATCTATCTGGAGGAATCCGCCCTTCAGGGCCTCTGCTATACGGTTTTGTGCTGTAAATAAAAATTGTATGAAATCCACAGGGTAAAAAAAATAGGCTTTTTTATGCAAATCAAATGTTTTTCTGCAAATAAAGTTGACTAAAATTGTACAAATCCCAGATACATGTACTAACATTGAAAGAGACAAAGAGCAAATATGACATTACTATCATTTGTGCACCAAATATTCAAATAAAGCTTATCCATTCTGGAAAAATCAGTGACTAAATAATGGTAAGGGTTAATTTTGTTTTCAGTAAAAACATAATCACCTAGCTTCTCACTAAAGCATAATATTATGCTAACACAATTTTCTCAGATATGAAAAATATGAAGATGCAAACTGTGACAAGAAGGTACAGAAACTCAATTTTACATGGATTGCGGCCAAGAGCATGGGAAAAACGATCTATTTCTTCGTGAGCATGCTCTGATCTACCAAGATCTATGTGTCCAGCCTAGGACTATGTGTGATCTAGGTTAAATACTTTACAGAAGCAGGTTCAGCTTGGCATTAAGTAGTACTTACCATAAGCTGGTTGCATAATAATTTTCTTGTGCAGATTACTGCTAGCATACTGTGCCACTTTTGCTCCTGCAAATTAAAAATATACACTTTTGTTCATGTATAAAATCACAAGGGAACAAAACAGCCAAACTGTCACAATATAAACCCTTCACAGCAAAATTAATCTTGAATTTTAAAGTACTACTACTAGTCTTATTATTAAACAAACACAATCATGTCAATTTTCGCAGTATTGACTTATTCAAGGACACTACCTCTGGAGATACTTATCCAAACCATCTGGTTAGCAAACATAACCCAAGTTCTATAGAATACACATTCTGTGATCAGAGAAAAAAATGCTCTTGTGACTGAGGTGACACTGTCAACTTTCGCAAATTTGATAAATACAAGGGCCATAACTTTGGTGATACTAATCTAATATGGCTGCTTATCAAATGTGACCTAGATTTTATACAGATACACATTCTGCACAAATTTAGTTTCATTCCAAATAAATATACTCTAGTCATTGAGCAGACACTGTCAATTTTTGCAATTCTGAGTAATTCAAGGGCAATAGCTCTAGAGCTACTGGGACTATCCAGCTGGTGATCGAACTGGCCGAGATACTAGGCCAATAGTTTGCTGAACATTGGATTAAATTGCTCTGGCAGTTGAGCTAGCACTGTGTTGTGCTGTGTCTGTAACTCAAGAGCAACTGGGACTATCTTGCTGTCAATCTTAACTGAGACATTATGCCCGTAAACATTCTAACCAAGTTTAGAGAACATAATAACTGCCTATATAATATTATGCCTGTTAACATTAAGTTATTGAGCTGACACTGTAAATCAAGGGTCATAACTTCAAAGCTACTGGGCCATTCTGACTGGTTATGGAACTTCGCTGAGATATTACGCTTATGAATATGTGAACATTGGATGAGAACTTCTCAAATTAGAGTGCAGGCAACTTTACTGTATGCTGCCTGTCTGCTGCAGGTGTTCACATAATATGTACGTCCCCTTTCAAAGGTGCAAAAAAGCTACTATTTTAATACTAAATACATTAATGCTAAACAGCTGTTCTGTTCTGGGCCCATATTAATAATTGTATAAGTCTAAAACTTAGACTTAAAGAATGGCAAATATTCAATTTGCTGGAACATTACTGATAGCATATTCATCCTGCTGAAATTGTGCATAAGCCATTATAAGCTGCAAAATGAAAATCCTGAAAAAATTTCTTATTACAATCCATGTATATCTGACAATGCCAGAGCAAAATGAAAATGTAGCATTTGAAAGTTTAAACGTTAATAATTACAGGCACTGTTCTCGACCATTCAACAAGGATACTGCAAAACTGGCCGTGAGCTCAAAATAAAAGGCAGTATTTAACACAACAAAAAACAAAATAAATCTTGGCAATCAGGCATTTTGATAGCCTTGACGCATTATAAGTGAAACAATTTAAAGGTCCAATGCTTAATAATTTAATAGAGCAGCTGCCTTCTTCTCCACTGAAAAGCTTTCTTCCTATATTTTACTTTTCTTCAAAAATCAAATTAATTATCCTTATTAACATCCAATATTAAACTTTCTGACAAGAGAACATCAAAACTATGTTTTCTGTTTTCTGTTACACTAAAATGTAAATACGAGTTGAAATTGGCTCGAGGCAAGCGGAACTTGCTGTTGTATTCATCATGCAGGCCGAGTGCAATTTTTTACCAAGAATATAATAAATCCAAGCAAAACAAGCTGTGCAGGAGCCTGATAGCTAAGAGATCTAAAATGGAAAGTGATTTGCTGTTCGCAACTCTATAATCTGTCCCACACCGTTTACCGCATCAGGATTGCATTAGCTACACCCTCAACAGTCCAGAATAGAATTTTTTTGTATACCATTTTTATTGGAGTTTAAAAAAGATGTCTGCAAAAATTGTTTTCATAAATAATTAATTGCAGGACGAGTACAAACTTTCGCTTGATGAGTGAAAAATGTAGGCAGCTCGTCCTGCAGGACAATTTGCTTTCAAAAAATTTGTTTAGCCCTAACTAATAAGAAGTACTACTGAAAGTGCAAATACAAGAGAAAACCCTTCAAAGCAAATAATATGCCAAGAGAATAATAAATGCATATCATGAAAAGGGTATTTTAATGTAATGTAACAGAGCACTTTTCAATCACCTCCATTGTAACAAGTTGCTCATCTGATATTGACTTTTTGACCTTGAATATATGGAAGACACACTGAATCATGAATGGTTACAACTGTGTTAAGTATTAAAAACATAAAAAAGGTTAATTGCTCCCATTTGAACAAATACAAGAGATCCTTACAAGAATGCTATGGATCAAATTCAATAAAGATTCACAGTTAGGTCATTTAAAGATATTTCTACTTTCAGCTGAAGTGTCCCCTTCAAGCAGCCAAGTGCCTCCATTTGAAGCAATTTAACATTGGACTTTATAAGAATGCTGCGGACGAAGTTTGATGAAGATCCATCAAGCGGTTCATGAGAACAAGTCATTTCAAGGCTTATCTATTTTCAGCTCTAGTAGCCCCTAAATGGGGTCAAGCATCGTTATTTGAATAATTTTGACAGAGAACCTTACAATGATGCTACAGATCGAGGTGTTCATGAGAAGAAGACAGTTAGTGTAAAGGGTTTTCTATTTTTAGCTCTGGCAGCACCTAAAAAGAGGCCAAGTGCCCTCATTTGATTAAATTTGTGAGAGGATCCTGCCAGGGTGCTACAGACCAAGTTTGGTGTAATTCTGACTAGCAGTTTCAAAAGATATTTATGTAAATTGCTGATGATGGACGACAGACCATCAACCTATACTAACAGCTCTCCCTGAACATTCTGTGCGGCTGAGCAAAAAATGTAGTATCAAACAAGTGAAAAACTGGTTGCTATAAATATGAATTAGGCTTCTATAGTATGGTTTGTTCACTACATCAAATACTAGACTAAGTAATGATCTGTCACCTTTATATCTATTCAGATTTAAAGCATAATCCCGGTAAAGTCACAGAAGAGATTAAGAAATGTGCTGTTATATTTCAAAGACAAATACACATATTTAGCTAGAATAAATACATATGCTTAAAATCAGGCTATGTAAGATATGTGTTATTATTACACTGCACATACATATTAATACATCTGTCCACAGAAAGTCAGAGGAATTCAGATAAGAGCTCTATGCCACATTTGCCAGATCATTTCTACTCTAAGACTAGGAAATATGTTTACTACTTCCCAAACTTAACACTGACGGGAAAGAATTGTGTTTCTTAGGACTGGCTGTCAATTATATATTAAGGCCACTCGTTCAGACATTTAAGGCGAAAAAAATATTGTGCAAAAGAGATCAACCGTTGCATGCTTTTGAAATAATGGAGAAAATGAACATTTTGCTTGTCATTTTACCAATATCTAACACATAGTTTCACACACTTAATCATTTTTCAATATCATATATACATTCTGTGGAAAGTTTTCTGACAAAGTCTCTGGTCTGACAATAAATCACAATGAGTGAAATCCCAAACAAAACCCCAGGTTCACATGCTAAATAACAATCCTAAGATGTATACATGAGACACAAACTTTTAGGCAATTTCAGAATATTTTTTACTAAGTCAAGGACCATAACTCTGGAACTTTGAGAGGATCCCAAACAAAACCTAAAACTTCACTGGCTGAATAATACTTCTTTAAGGTTAAATGACACCGGGTCAAGTTCTATTTAAGATACATACAACACAAACATTTATGCATTTTATGCATATTTTTAAGTCAAGGGCCATTACTCTGGTTTTATTGTGTGAAATCCCAAACAAAACCTAGCTGCACAACTTCACATGCTGAATTATATTCCAAATGATTTATATGACTGAAAGTCAAATACTTTTTGAGATATGTGTAATGCAACAGTCCTAGCCTCTTTTTGCATATTTATGACTAAATCAATGGCCATAACTCTGGTCTTACAGAGTGAAATTCTAAACAAAACCCCAGGTGCACAACTACATGCTATGATGCTAGTAGATGACTCTTTGTCACATTTTGAGATATGCAAAACACAAATTAGGATGGATGGAGGGACAGACATATTGACAAGGACAAATCAAAGCTTGCTCCCTCCACCCACCTAAAAAAATTTAGGGAGCACAAATACTCTGCTTGCTACCTGCATTAAAATTGATAACATAAAGACACAGTCATCTGCAAAGTTGGAAAGCAATAACACTTTACATACCAAATTTATAAACAATAACTTAGTTTTATTTGCATTTAATAATACTTAGACAGGTAACTTAATGTTCAGCCTAATTTTCTCTGCAGGCAACTAGGTTAGAAAAATAAGTCAAACACTGAGACTTGGTTACTGTTACTTTAAGAACAAACAGGGCAAAACTGAAATAATACAACTATAAGTACTTTGTTAATATTTAATATCTATGACACTCATAACTTTTTTGTTTTATTATTCTTCGATGACCTCAGTCCAAAGTTTAAGTGAGTGTTACTGAACAATGGAGGATAAAATTAAAGAGCAAAAGTGTTTTATTACATGTTTTCAGTGAATTATCAAAATATTAGAGTGAAATATATCTGTTATTTTCAGTGAAAAATATCAAATATATTTTTCACTGGTAAGAAACTATAAAATGGGTTAATTTAGTCAAAACATGAAATAAAAATAAAAGTTGTTTGTTTTACATGCAAGATTAAAATATCTTTCACTCAAGAACACCATATCTTACATTTTCACAATTGCCTATGCCACAAGTGAAAATTTTGCATCTGGTCTTTGTATTACAGAATCTAAACTTTTCTTTATATCTGACAAACTATATCTACACTAGATTTGAAAAACAATCAAGTTAGGTGCCATTTACAGACCTTAGCTGATCTATTTTCATCACATGCTACACTCGGATACTTTTAAATTTAATACTGAATGCCCATTTTACTTCTTACGGTTGTCGTAAAGGTGAATTTTCTCTTCAATTGTATCACTGATATTACTATTTGTTACAACCTATGTACTGGACATTGTAGCAGTATTTCTATTGTCTTGGCCTTTCACAGTATAGGTTTTTCTTGAAATGCTAATTATGGAATAATGAATGACTCCTACTTCAGCTTCATTAATATGTCATGAGATGTTTAGGTGTTCCTATTGGCTGACCTTACATCAAATGCTTCAAGCTTATTTATAAAACAGAAGGACAAATAACTAATATTTTGTTACACTAATACTTCAAAGCTAAGCAAGTCATACAATAGGGTGATAATAAGTACATGTAACATCCTATGTAAATATTGAAACAAGTTTTATTGCTAGTGTTGTATAAATTTTACACTTGTAAGCAATAAATATTGGCAGGTCAGTTATAACACTTGAGTATTCATTACATAGCTCTGATTTTAGCAATAACGAAGTTTTAGGGTGCATTGGCATTTCTGAACTTTTAACTGAATTACTGTTATTGTGAAAGAGTCATTGCTAAAAATATTTTGCAGGGATATAAAGATGGAGAGTTCATATTTGTTTTTGTTGGGTTTAATGTCACACCGATACAATTATTGTGTCACATGGCAATTTTCTGAATTGTGGTGGTGGAGGGAGATCCCCAGATGTCCCTCTGGGAATTTCAGGCACTGACAGATACCTGGTAGAGCCACCAATCTTCCGTAAGTCAACTGGATGGCAGAATTCTACATCCCAAGTGAGGTTCTGGACCAACAATGATGAGGGTGATTTGAAGTCAATGACCTTAACCACTTGACCATGGAGACCTTTCTGAATTTGTTGCTTATCAGAAAAAGTTACAGGCTGTATAAGTCATTTAAATTTCCTTACAGTGTCTACTGTTAGACTTGGGAATCAGTATGTAACAGTGCACAATTTAATTATGTATAATATATTAGCTTTTTACTATATCCTTTATTCAGCTAAGTCATAAAAATCAGTTCACATTCAGCAACAGTTTTGGGCTTAAAATAAATAAATTTGCATCACAATCTGATCTATTTCTTATGAACAAATTTTGGTGAAATTTCGATTTGATATAACACAAATTACTACAAACAGATATGCAGAATTTTATCATTATAAATGTATGCATTGTCCACAAAGGTAAGCAACTAATAGTTGAAAAGTTCAAGCCTTAAATTTAGACTGGGAACATTTGAGGAACATGGGCCAGAACGTGAGAGAAATATTCTGACAAACTGACAGATTTGGTTACTTCATACATACCACGTGTGTTTTTCACATCTTTAGGATTTGTCTGTTGGTCCTCTAAACATAATTATATAATCGCATATAACTTTTCTCACACAGGCAAGACTTTCATTTAATTACAAAAATATAAATTTTATTAATAACTTTTCACTTATTCAGGGTAAAAAGAAAAGAAAATCATACTTTATTACATGTTCTGGAAGCTTCTCTTTCACAGATGGAATGAAAATCTTGAATACATTTTGTATCTTCTCGTTTGCAATGAGTTAAAATGTACATGACATGGAGATGAAACATGCCAAAACCATTTGTAAAAACTTGTGTATTTTTTACTTTTTTCAACCTTTCAAAAGTTTTTCAGACCTTACTTTCCAGAAACACTCCGCAAAAAATAACGTATCAAAATATCTGTATCACAGACAGGTTTTACAACATACAATTTTTAACAAATACTGACAGTACTCTATTTTTTACTGGAAAAAATGTTGAGGTTCACACTTTAGACTATTTTCAAGTACACTCCAGTTCTAAACATGATAGACATAAATTAAGACAAATGGAATGCTTACATCTAGGTAATATCCAGACTATAATGTCTAGGCTATATTTCATGAATACAATCATTCTAAAAATGGGCAAATATCCTCTAAAAATATATTACTTGAATAAATTTTCTGAATTTCTGACAAAATGTGGCATAGGGCTTCTTGGCATCAACTTGATTTAAATATAAAGTATTTAATTTGGTTTGTTTCAAATTAATCAGAACCACGCAACTTGATAATAAACAAACACCTGATAATCAGGTGAAGCATGCTCAAAGTATACTCATAATGCAAGCAAACACTGGATCCTTGTCCATTTCCACTAAGCATTAAAATCTTGTCCTTAAACAGATTTTTACAAATGTACATATATAAGACAACTTATTACTGAAAACTTTATCAATAGTTATTCAGTAAGATAACCTACAATTTCTTCAAAAGCTGGACTTGGCGAGCTGCCACAAAGGATGTCTTCAGCAAGACAGCAATGACATTTTTAATATACTACCATTCCAATTCTGTTGTTTTTATTTCTATTGAAAAATGCATGCTTACCTCCATGTCCATCAAACACAGCAAAGAACATGGCATCTTTGTCCCCAGGTAGTGACAACAACTGACAGTGAGCATCCTCCATATCTTACACAATGTTAAGGCTATAAAAACTTTATGAGCATTTCACTCAGTGAAGTTTTTTTTCACCTATACCGAGTACGGTACTAAACAGTGTTTTTCAAAATATAATTCAGAAATGTACAATTCTCTGTCAAGGAGTAAAATAAATTACTTAGTTGAAACTTACATGTGGGTGGCTCACAGAAAAACTGCAAACACACAATTTCAATAGAAAAACTTTCATCTACATCTTAAAAGGTTAAAATGTAAAATAAATACTACCGGTTAGTCTCAGCTCCAAATGTAAGAAATGTTATACCAAAATTATTTCAGATAAGATTATTTAAGTCAACAAGAGCACCGACTATGGGTGCCATCGCTTGTCTGCAAGTGCTGGACAATATGTAAGAAAAGAATTATAGTTCAGATTTTCTAAGTACAAAAGGGCCATAATTCTGACAAAATGCAGGTTAGAGTTATGGTTCTTGAACTACATAGTCCCCTAATGATGATAAACAAGTGTACAAGGTTTCAAAGCTGTAGCTTTTATAGCTTTTAAGAAAAGGTGACCTAAACAATAAATTTAACCAAAAAAACTCCAATTTCAATGCACAAACTGAAACAGGGCCATAATTCTGATAAAATGCATATTAGAGTTATGGGTCTTGGCCTACATAGTCCCCTAATAATGATAAACAAGTGTGCAGCGTTTTAAAGCTGTAGCTTTTATAGTATTTGAAAAAGGTGGACTAAACAAAATTTTTAACCAAGTAACAGAAATTTTCTAAGTACAAAAAGGGCCATAATTCTGATAAAATGCCTATCAGAGTTATGGTTCTTGGCCTACATAGCAGAGCTCTCGCGAGTGGGCGACTTGAGCAAAATAGGCGCTTTGCAACTTCAAATTTCGCTCTAATCTTACCTCAAAGTGAAATGTAAGTTGCCCGATTTTCTTTGATATCCGAACTTGCTAATTACCGCTTTCCGGGCTGTTGGCAATTTGCACGGTGTCAAATTGAGAGTTGAATACACAAATACACCCCGATAGCATAATTTAAGCTCCGCCTACTTCAGGTACTTGCAAGATTTTCCCGAGAAATGTGAAAGCGAATCAAATTATCCGATACACCAGAGTCGCTTATGTTCAGCCAATTAGCGACGTGGTTACGTCTTTGACACTTTGCGTTTACTGTCAACATGTTCGAGTCACAGGTACTCTGCGGCTGGAAATAAAGCTGCTGTGTTGACTACCCGCCGTGATTTGACCGTTATTTCTCCTATTTCAAATCCTGTACATTTATAGTCACCAAATAACCCGCAACTTTCGAATTAAATGCTTCTTTAAAATATTACGAATTTGCCGATGATATTAAAAAAATGTCATTTTTATAATATCACTTGAAAATTCTGGATACTTTAAACAAGAGCTGTCTGATGACAGCGCGCTCGACTACTCGAAGAATTGATTGAAGAATGGGGTCAAAATATTTCTACGGATATTCAGACAAAAGAAATAAATAGATATTTCGATAAGTCTTGCACTAAATGGCAATATATGAGGCAATTTCAAAGTCCAAAAAGGGCCATAATTCAGTCAAAATAGTTATGTACTCTTGCCTACAGATGGAAATCATAATGATAAACAAGTGTTCAAAGTTTAAAAGCCATATGTCAAATAGTTTTGACAAAACATGGACTTGTATGAAAACAGAACCAATTTCAAAGTCCAAAAAGGGCCATAATTCAGCCAAAATAGATGACAGAGTTATTTCCTCTTTCCTACAGATAGAGACTATTATACTAAACAAGTGATAAAAGTTTCAAAGCCATATGTCAAACACTTTACAAAAAATATAAACTGGTACGAAAAACTTAACCAAGATTTCTAAGTCAAAAGGGGCCATAATTCAGCCAAAATCCTTGATGGAGTTATGTACTCTTGCCTATAACTGGACATGGTGATGGTAAACAGGTGTTGAAAGTTTCAAAGCTTTATCTCAAAAGACTTTGTCAAAATATGAACTGGTATGAAATATTAACCCAGATTTTTAAGTCGAAAGGGGCCATAATTCAGCCAAAATCCCTGATGGAGTTATGTACTCTTGCCTATAACTGGCTATGGTGATGGTAAACAAGTGTTGAAAGTTTCAAAGCTTTATCTTAAAAGACTTTGTCAAAATATGAACTGGTACGAAAAACTTAACCATGATTTCTAAGTCAAAAGGGGCCATAATTCAGCCAAAATTCTTGATGGAGTTATGTGCTCTTGCCTATAACTGGCCATGATGATGGTAAACAAGTGTTGAAAGTTTCAAAGCTTTATCTTAAAAGACTTTGTCAAAATATGAACTGGTACGAAAAACTTAACCATGATTTCTAAGTCAAAAGGGGCCATAATTCAGCCAAAATCCTTGATGGAGTTATGTGCTCTTGCCTATAACTGGCCATGATGATGGTAAACAAGTGTTGAAAGTTTCAAAGCTTTATCTCAAAAGACTTTGTCAAAATGTGGACTGGTACGAAAAACTTAACCAAGGTGTGACGCCGACGCCGACGCCGTGGTGAGTAGGATAGCTCTACTTATTCTTCGAATAGTCGAGCTAAAAAGCATTTAAATCGAATGTTGTTAGTTATTTGGTGACTGTGTATGTAAAGAATTTCAAATAGGAGAAATAACATCAAATCATGTTGGCTGTATTTCCAGCCGCAAGGTACCTGTGGTTCGAGTGCAAAAAACAATGTTTCGTCAAGAAGCTGCTGATTAACCATGCGATTAATTGGAATATATTGTACACAATTATTTGTTATCTATGGTAAAAGAACGACATGTAATGTATTAACTACGTTAAATTAACTTCCATTGATGAATTGATTTGAATATGTATTTCTAGTTTACACAGTTTACTTTCAGTTTTATTCGAGTGAGATACTGTTCACTGAGGTGGTGACTCAGTGTTAACGCTTAGCCTTACGTTTTAAGAAAAAAAAATCAAACAACACCAAATCATAGAAAGAAAGAGTTGTTTCACATGAAAATTTTCAGCATGTAAAACATGTATATTACTCTATGAAACAAGTGTCAGTATACTGATATAAACATTGAATTCTGGAAAAGGACTGCCTAAATGGGCCTCACTTCCGGACAGTTAAACGCCTTTAAAAACTCACCATTTTCAAAGAACTGTTACACATGTTCATTTTGATCCATTTGCAATAGCGTACGAGTGTTGAAATTTCACATAACTAGGCACAGTTTTCAGCAATTGTTTATTTTTATTTCTTTACAAATGGCATTCATTTTCAAAGGGGGACAACTTTTCAGAATATTTTAAGTATCTGTCGTACAAGACAGTACAGCAGAACATGTAATGGTCAGGTAAAATATTTGTAAAGATGTTGTTCGTTTATCAAATATTTCTGTGTTTTGATGATATACTCCTATTAAACCTTAATAATAAACACTTCATACAAGATATAACCAAAAATCTGCGGGTTAGATTTACAGCATCGGCTTGAATTCTGAATACGACTTTTTTCAGAATTTTGTAATGAAACAATAACCACTGTATGGGAAATGACCTAACTAAGAAAATGAATAATCACATCAATGTTCTTAATCTTAAAACAAGAAAATTACAGCCACCTTTCGAATCACTCAACAGCATTGCGGTAGGAAAGTCTTCCCACTTCTCTCTAAAGTCTCCCCACTTCTTCCTAAATCAGCTTGAGGGAGAAGTGACTTCTCCCAAAAAATTGGACCTAGCTAGACCCCTGCATAGTCCCCTAATGATGATAAACAAGTGTGCAAAGTTTCAAAGCTGTAGAGCTCTTACAGTGTTTGAGAAAAGGTGGACCTAAACAAAAGTTTTAACCGACACCAACGCCCAAGTGACCACAATACCTTGTATATTTTTTTCAAAAATCAGACGAGCTAAAAATGGTATCAACAAGTTCAAGGATACTTATTCTCCATCCCTGCATGCAGGAGACACCCACTTTCACTGCAGTGTTCTGGCAGCTTGATGTCTCCTTTGTGGTAACTGGTTCTGACAATGTTTGACCCATTCCTCATTTGTGGCTGGAATAATCACTCGACCAGTCACCGATAATCTGTGACAAGGATATTGCAGTGTTATAACGTTTTGCCTCTAGTGCAAACACATGATGATGACAAAGTAGTATCCTTTCCTGCAACAAAAATAGTAAATGTTGTGGTATCTTCTGAACAATGCAAGACTATAATCAAGGTAAGGTAATAAATAGAAACGAGAGTGTCTAGACGTCCAGTTACTGTACTCCTAGCACAGCAGTAATGATTACTCGAATATTCGGATACTGGCAATCTTGCAGACGCAAACTGTGTCTTCAACGCTAACATACTACGCTTTTCACAACTGATAGTTTCATGTAGTCGCAATCGAGATAACGTGATCTAAAAATAGTTTACCTGTAATGCCCAAGGTACAATGACAAGCAGCTGAAAGCTTTACATGTCTGTGTTACATCTGTTTTACGGCTAGAAACACATAATGATAAAACTCACTGTCGCTCAAAACATAAACATCACTGCATCTTGAGTCGACCGTGGGAAAATGGAGTAATACAAAACTGGCATGGGGGCAACAGGTCAATCTTTGATTGAGTAAAGAAATACAAACACATTAAACTTGTATGCAATGTTATAATGCTTTATATAATACTTTACTTAAATGTATAAGATATATTTAAAGTTAGAAGATACATTTAAAATTTCTTAATCACTATAGTATAAAAAAACTGCCCAATTACAAAATATGTAACTGCCCTTTTTACGCATTGGAATCGTCTGTTTACAAAATAAAGTGTCGGCTTTGTCATATCCTATCAGACTCGATCATGTTGGAAGGACTTGTATTTCTTTATGCTTATTACAAAAATCGTAATTAATGGAGAATAAGACATCATTTTCAAAGAAATATTTGTTTTTATGTACATGTTCAGAATATTACCGTTGTTCATCATTGTTGAATCTATGTGAAGTTGTTCTTTTCAATTAAAAATAAATGCTTTACACCCCTTCAAAATCTTGTATTTACCCAATTTTCCCACGGTCTTGTCGGGGAGCTGACAATCAAATTTATTAACATTACAGCATAATTATAAGCATTCCTGTTAATAGATCTATGCTGATTAGTCTGGACTACATAATAATCTACTCGACCTTCTGACGGCCTCAGAAAAAAACAAAAACTTCTCAAAACATTTTTTTCCTGTACATTTAAGGGTTCTCAAACTTAGAGGTTCCGTCTAGCCGTCTATGATCAACACCTACCTGTGTGCAGCTAGGGCAGACCCATTTAACATACTGTGACATTTTTATGATGGCTTCACCCTTACATAAAAGGCGAAAACATCAGTACATGTATTTCTAAGATTTGTGGGCTACTGTGTGTATTTGATTCCTGCATTCCCGATTACATGATAGGCGTGGTGAAGTGTCAAAATGTCATACTATCTATTTATGGATCAGAGTTTTGACTGCAGTGGAAACTTCCAAACTCTAACCAATTTTGTAGTACTTCTTGAATTACACTCAATGTTCATTAAAGTAAGGCAGTTATCATTTTTGAGGAAAATACCCTATGTGGGTCCTACAAATTGTCAAAGAATGACTACTTTTTCAATCTGAAATGCACTAGAATGAACCCAATGATTGCAATGATTAAAATACGGTAACGTTCTACTAGGTTTATCACAAAATACATGTATTATACCACAAAATGCAATAACCAAAAAAAAAAATTGCACCAATAAAAACAACAAGAGCTGTCCATAAGACAGCACGCTCGACTTTTCTCAGTGCTCGACTCTGAATTAGAGCTTTGCCAGTAAAAGGGGCATAAATCTGTCAAAATTCTAATCAGAGCTATGGGGATTGTTTCTTATGGTGTAGCCTTTGTTAGTAAATAACTACTTTAAGTTTCAAGTCAATAGCTTTGATAGTAACAGAGATATTGACGCTATATAAAACTTTAACCAAAAAATTCTAAGTTAAAAAGGGGCAATACTCTGTCAAAATTCAAATCAGAGTTATGGGGATTGTTTCTCCTGGTGTTGACTTTGATAGTAAATACCTTTTTCAAGTTTCAAGTCAAAAGCTTTGATAGTAACAGAGATATTTGACTTTATCAAAAACTTTAACAAAAAAAATCTAAGTTAAAAAGGGGCATAAATCTGTCAAAATTCATATAAGAGTTATAGGGATTGTTTCTCCTGGTGTAAACTGTGATAGTTAATAACTATTTCAAGTTTCAAGTCAAAAGCTTTGATAGTAACAGAGATATTTGACTTTATCTACAAGAGGGTCATGATAACCCTGAATCGCTCACCTGAGTAATATGAGCCACGTTTCAAATGGCAAACTGACGCTTAAACATTAGAAAGTAGGTCAGTAGGTCAAATTCATGGTCACTGAAAGTCATTTTTAAGATTAGTGTGCAAAACTGTACATGCCATCCTAGTTTCAAGGCTGTATCTTAAACAAGAGGACCATGATGGTCCTGAATCGCTCACCTGTTCCCGCATGACACAGTTTCGAGTATGACGTCGTTTTTTCTATTATTTGACAAAGTGACCTAGTTTTTGAGCTCATGTGACCCAGTTTTGAACTTGACCTAGATATCATCAAGATAAAAATTCTGACTAATTTTCATGAAGATCCATTGAAAAATATGGCCTCTAGAGAGGTCAAAAGATTTTTCAAATTTTAGACCTAATGACCTAGTTTTTGACCGCAGCTGACCCAGTTTCAAACTTGACCTAGATATCATCAAGATGAACATTCAGACCAACTTTCATACAGATCCTATGAAAAGTATGGCCTCTAGAGAGGTCACAAAGTTTTTTTATTATTTGACCTACTGACCTAGTTTTTGACGGCACGTGACCCAGTTTCAAAACTGACCTAGATATCATCAAGGTGAACATTCTGACCAATTTTCATGAAGATCCATTCAAGGGTATGGCCTCTAGAGAGGTCACAAGGTTTTTCGATTTTAAGACCTACTGACCTAGTTTTTGATCGCAGTTGACCCAGTTTCAAATCTGACCTATATATCATCAAGATAAACATTCAGACCAACTTTCATACAGATCCCATAAAAAATATGACCTCTAGAGAGGTCACAAGGTTTTTTCATTATTTGACCTACTGACCTACTTTTTGAAGACATGTGACCCACTTTCGAACTTGACCTAGATATCATCAAGATGAACATTCTGACTAATTTTTATGAAGATCCATTCACAAGTATGGCCTCTAGTGAGGTCACAAGGTTTTTCTATTTTTAGATCTACTGACCTAGTTTTTGACCGCATGTGACCCAGTTTCGAACTTGAACTAGATATCATCAAGATGAACATTCAGACCACCTTTCATACAGATCCCATGAAAAATATGGCCTTTAGAGAGGTCACAAGGTTTTTCTATTATTTGACCTACTGACCTAGTTTTTGAAGGCACGTGACCCAGTTTCAAACTTGACCTAGATATCATGAAGGTGAACATTCTGACCAATTTTCATGAAGATCTTGTGAAATATATGGGCTCTAGAGAGGTCACAAGGTTTTTCTATTTTTAGACCTACTGACCTAGTTTTTGAAGGCACGTGACCCAGTTTCGAACTTGACCTAGATATCATCAAGATGAACATTCTGACCAACTTTCATAAAGATGATGTGAAAAATATGGCCTTTAGAGAGGTCACAAGGTTTTTCTATTATTTGACCTACTGACCTAGTTTTTGACGGCACGTGACCCAGTTTCGAACTTGACCTAGATATCATCTATTATTGATTAACAATGTGGGATATTAACGATACGATTGGCTGAAGTTTGACAGGCGAGTAGGCGGGGTTGACTATGGATTTATCGGTAATTTAATCTACAATAAAGATTTACAACTTTAAGTAAACCGATCACAACACTCAGAAAAACTCAGCGATTCGGATTTTGCCTGGAGGCGATAATTAGGCGAAGTGGCCGACTTTACAGCGACGATATCGCTCAAATCGTCTTGTAGGATGTTCCCTGAAAAACTCAGCATCATGTAACACAATTACAGAGTTTTCTCTTGGATTTTTTATTTCATGATCTGTTCAATTTTTTAAACAAGTTACAAAAATGACCCCTTGAAATTGAAAATGACCCCCAAAGTCAAACATGATGGGATCATTATGACCCCATATCAAAATTTCCAAGGGAAAACCCTGCAATTAGTTTTTCATTTCAACTTTTATTCATTATTTTTCTGTCTTCTGCACGTGAGGAAAGCCCTGTCACTGCCTCGTCCTCAAACGAAGCGGAATCTACAAACATAAAACGGCAAGATGAAATGCCGGCCTTGTATTATCACAGAATCTTAGACGTTTCGACCCCAAGACATTTCAACCCCAAAATTTAATTTTCTTGGACAATTCGACCCCAAAGACATTTCGACCCCTCAGAAATAGTTGTATGTTTTCATTTTATATTTCTTCCATTTTGCATATTTTAGAAAATATTAATATATAGGTGTATATAAATATTCTTTTTTTAAATGAATCATACACAAAATACATGTGAGGGAATAAACCGCGCTGACCGGAAAGTTTATTATTAGAACTAATTGAATTATTTCTTCATGTTTAATTTGATAATTTAAAAAGAAAATATATTATGAAAAATCAGTTTTTAAAAGAATTATATCATGTTTATATATGAATATAAAAACGTTTACTGCATTTATTGCCAAAGCACAATTAATGTCCTTTGAATATATGCGGCCTCTGATTAGTCCTGATAGAGTTTGTTTGGATTATCACACCTTTTGATTATATCAATTAATCAGTATATTTGTAAGCACACACAAGTGACATGTGACAAATAATGTCTAACAAGCTTAAGGTAAGTGCAGTTAAACATGATAAGCTTTTATCTAATTTAAAAGGTAACAAAATTCTGGCGATTGTTGTTCATCTACGAGTGCGCAAATTTCCCGTGCGCTCAACAAATTTTCAACTTCGTGTAAAAACGTTTAGTGCATTTTATCTCCCTTTTGTAAATTAATTATTTATTTGAGATATGATTTAATTCTATCATAAACCCTAAAAATACGATTTATTAAAGAAATACCTGTGTACATTAGAGAATCTAGGACATGGAAATTTCGAATGCACAAATTTCCAGTGCGCACGCCGATTTTCAATCATGTACAAGACGTAACGCGCAAAAGTATTTTAATTTCCTTTTGAAAAATAATAACTGATATATATGTTTGAATTCAGTCATAAATCACTTCAAAAATACCATTTGTTAAAGAAATACGGGTGTATTTCAATTATGGCAATTTCCCGCGTGGTCGCCGAATTTCAGTCTCTTATAAAATCGTTTTGCGTTAAAGAATTTTATTGATCATACTTTTAAAATCATACTTTAAATCGCGTGTATTTGCTATAATATTTAATATAGAAAAAAGTAATACGGCTGCCACGTTTTCCTTACAGATATGAAATATGATAATAATCTTCTCCCCGTTTTTAACAGAACAGTACTCATATGTTCTTATATTTTGCAGTAACGGGTTTTTCGTGTTTGATATTTTACAACTGGAAGGAATGTCGTTCATAGAAAAGAAAAGAGCAGTTTGTAAATAACAAAAATCATATTCTGTATTCTGTAAAGCAAATATTTTTAAAAAATCCCTTACAAAAATAACATTAAATGCGAAAATAAGCAATGTGTTGTTTAATTTCCTATTGTTTTCTTTACATTTTCGCCGAAATTAATGATAATGTTGACACATGTTTATAAATATCCGATGTCACCACAATCGCTTAATTGATTGTTAATTGCAATGCGCACTGCAGATAAATATACACGTGCTGTATATCAACAAATAATTAATCAAGGTGAGATAATCAAATCAAAAGATCACATTTTTCTTATTATTATTTTAAATATCAATGTAATGAAGATGGTGACATCTTGAAATTCTTTGAGTTACATTATAATTATTTATATTTGGTTGAAATAAATAAATAAATAAAGAGGTATTAAAGATGTGACTTTATTAAAGTTATTTTCATAATTAAAATTTAAGCGAAATCGGCCCATGATTTTAAAAAAAAAATCTTTTTCTTTTGTTTTAATAATTATAGCTGTGTACTAAAATAGTCTTTAAGATGATTTGAAAATATAAATAAACACCGAGTAAGAAAATATGTTATATGAAGGTTATTTTAAGATAGATAATCAGAACGATTTGTTCTTAAATTATTTACGTAATAAACGCCGCTGATACATAAATCCCGTTATTTTCGTTAATAAAAAAAAAATATATATATAAATGATGATTATTTCGTTATTGTAAGATAAAAATCACTTATTTTCATATGAAAGCAGGTACTAATATAGTGTTTAAGAAATTAGAAAAAGAATTTTAGAAAATAAAGAAATTTAGACAAATATGGCTCATTTTCGTAAAAAAAATCTTATTTTCACGAAAATAACCATATTTTAACATTGGGCATATCATTGAATGGGGTCGAAATGTCCAAGGAGTTGGGGTTGAAATGTCTTGGGGTCGAATTGTCTCTTGGGGTTGAAATGTCTTGGGGTCGAAATGTCTTGCTAGCTTATCACACGTATTGGGCTGCGAAAATTTTCTCAAAACTACTCTTACTCGGCAGTCACGCAAATGGTTGAAACTAGTCCGATTTTAAGAAATATGTGGGAAAAAAAGCTGAAATTATAAAAGACAAGTTGAATAATAGTAGTGACAAAAAACTCAGCAACATGTTACACAATTACAGTGTTTTCTCTTGGATTTTTTTATTTCATGATCTGTTAAATTTTTTAAACACGTTACAAAAATGACCCCTTGAAATTGAAAATGACCCCCAAAGTCAAACATGAAGGGGTCATTATGACCCACTATCAAAATTTCCAAGGGAAAACCCTGCAATTAGTGTATCATTTCAACTTTTAATCATTATTTTTCTCTATCTGTCAAAGGATTTTTATTTTTCAAAGGAAATTCTATTCGCAGGCACCAAACAGAAAGTGACAATCTTTCCCTAGTAGAATTTCGGAAAAATAACTTAATTTCAAGAAAAAGGCTGATAGAATGGACTTCGAGTTTTTCACCTTTTCCTTCCTAAAATATTCTATGGAACTCCAAGACTGATACAGTGTTCACAAAATACAGTTAGAAAATGTTTCGATGGTTACAGGAAGTAGGGGGCGCCTCACTCAACATCATAAGGAATATATATCGTGAAATTTACTAAACTACCTTTAGGTAGCAGATGCCAAATTCTGGACTTTTCCCAAGACGGTCAGAGACCGCCTTCCTTAGGTTCAGCAGAAATCAAGTAAACACCGAGATTTGAAAGAAATAAAGCATATGTTTTCTTAAAATCCATTAACTGTAGTCTATATATAGCAGTCATACTAAACACTGCTAAGACATGCAAAGGCACACAAAGACATGCAAAGACAGACACAAAGACATATAAATAAAAATAATGAAATCTGAATCTGAATCTGAGTTGATACGCCGAAGTAACCAATACTGGCTTTTATTCAACGGGGAGGTGTGCGCGAAAATTAGACTGATCATGTTAGTTCACGTTTGAAGCTTTCAATGGTCTTCTGGTTCACAATATTGTCACTGAGTTTATTCTAATCAATCACTGTTCTTGGAAAGAAAGAGTTTTTGAAATTGTCACTTTTTTCCTGGATTATTTGGAAGCACTTTGTTTTATTTTCACCTGGTTTGCAATCATGTTTTTATGTACATACTCCTCGTATTGCTCTAATTGTTGGTTTAGGTCTAAGGGGTTTAAAATAGTGTTCAATATTGATAGCTGGTACGTGCCCTTCCAACACCTTGTATAAGAACGTCAGCCACAAGTGGCGTCGTCTCTCTTGTAGTGGGACCAGTTCCAGGTCTTTCAGCATAGCGGACACGCATCCATCTTGTCTGGATCTGTCCTTCTTGATGAAGCGTGCGGATGATCGCTGTATGCGCTCTAGCCTGTCGATTTCGCCTTGATAGTAGGAGTCCCAAATTACACACCCATATTCCAGTTTGGAGTGAATCAGGCCTAGGTAGGCATTCTTCCGGCAGTTAGAAGGACAGTGCCTAAGGTTTCTTCTCATGAATCCGAGGGTAGAGTAGGCGCGTTTGGTGATTTTGGATATGTGAGTGTTTTTGGTACTGTTTAGTTTCTCAGCCTGTACATTTCGGCCTGGGTGGTTCCAGTACTTCCGCTTTCATAGCTTTGGGTATTGTATAATCACCCCTTGGATATGGTGCCTGCTTTTTAATTTTGTCTTTTGGCAGTTCCTGTGATATGCACGCTCCATAACATCTGATCTCCTTTCTTAATTCCAGTTTGTTTAGTTCTGCTCATTGTTTTCTCGTTTAGGGCAAACCCATTATTTTAACTGGGGACCATACGCCGCTTTTCATGGAATTACATGCAAGTGTATCATAGAATGTTCCATGTGCACCGCCGTATGAACACATCTGCGGATGTCTCTTAATTATTTTTGTACTTGTAGCATGTGTAAATGTTGAGTTCTGCTCAACCCGGGGCTAGAGGGCGTGGACGGTAGCATGCATTTCCACTACCGTCCATGAACAGGCTCAATCAAACCAAGCCTGCAACATTTTCGTTTTTGTCGTGTTGAGCGACCTGTGGAGTTTTCACTTTTTCTATTCCATTTCAGATCATCGGGATGCCCAGATCATCAGAGAATGTAATACCGAGGTAGGGGTTTTCTTGAACTTGCTTTAGAATTTCGCCGTCGCTGGTATAAAAATAGCTGGACTTCTGTTTGGTGCTGAGGAGATAGCATTTCTTGGCGTTGAACTTCATGCCCCAGGCTTGTGCCCATTGTTGAAGATTTCTGAGGTCAAGTTGAAGGAGTTCGTGGTCTTTGAAGGGGTTAATGGTTCTGTATAACAGACAGTCATCTGCGAACAGGCGTATGTGAGACTTCACCCTCTCGGGCAGGTCGTTGATGTGGCAGAGAAACAGCTGGGGCCCTAACACCGTGCCTTGGGGTACACAGGATCCTACTGGGACATGTCGGGACTTCTCACCTTCTACTACCACGCACATTTCACGCTGTTGGAGGAAGTTGGCAATCCAGTCAAGGAGAGGGCCACGGATACCATAGTTCTTGAGCTTTAGGAGAAGTCGTTGGTGGGGGACGGTGTCAAATGCCTTGCTGAAACCCAGTATCATTGTGTCGACATGTTTGTTCTTGTCATAGTAGCCTAGGAGATCGTGAGCAGTGACGACTAGTTGTGTTTCGCAGGTATAGCCTGAACGCAAGCCATGATTAAGGTGAGTGAGGACACTGTGTTTGTCTAGATGGTCAAGCATATGGTGGCAGATAATATGTTCCAGTAGTTTGGAGAGGTCACAGGTGAGGGACAATGGGCGGTAATTCTCTGGAGTATGGCGATCTCCTTTTTTGAAGACCGGCGCAATGTTGGCGCTTCTCCAGTCCTTGGGTAGCTCGCCGATGTCGACTGGCATTTGGAAGATGGCGGTGATGGCTGGGGTGGCTTCTGTTGCGCAAGCCTGGAGAACTCTATTAGGGATCTCGTCTGGGCCCGTTGCCTTTCTAATGTTGATTTGCTTCAGTGGCTTCAGTACCCACTTTTCCCCGATATGCAGTGTGGGTATGCTCTTGTCTATGTGGTTGGAGAGTAGAGGGGATGGCTGGTCGTTGTCGTCCTTCTTGAAAATTGACTGGAACTGGTTTATCAGGATCTCCGCGTTAGCTTTACCGTCGCTGACTATGTGGCCATGGTTCCGAAGAGGGGCGATGCAAATTGTCAAAAATTGTGCTGAATCTCAAGAGAGATATGTATCGGCACTCAAGACATAAAAATACAGAAATTTAAGTTATACAAATAATTTTCTTATCTATTGCCCGAATATAATTATAATGTGATTCCAGATTGCATGTCTTTGAGACTGCGTCTTTGTAGGAGTTTAGTCCAATTTTAGTCTTTTAAGAAGTTTATATCTGAATCATTTCTTATTATTTATTATTATTATTATTATACCAGATTTATATAGCGCCCTATTCATGATAAACACGTTCAAAGGCGCTTTACATATACTGCAGCCACACAGGGCGCGAAATCATCCTCTACTAGTATAGACACAGAGCGATCTGACCAGAGGGACAGAGTGAGATAAAGCCCCCAGAACAGACAGAGAGAACTTTTTTTCAGATACAGACGTGTCCGGCTAAGTTAGCCTAGCTCTTTCGAATAGGTAGTCCGGTTCTTTAACGTGCCCGGTGTATAGCACCGATACACGCGAAGCCGTCTTTCCTGGGAAGAACCAGTACAGGCCTCTAGTTAGGCGGGAGCCACTCAAGAGCATCTCAGAAATTTCCAGTGCCTGGACCGGGATTCGAACCCCGGACCTCTGGATTGACAGTCAAGCGTGTTACCACTAGACCATCGGCCCACCTTAAGTTGTCATAAATGCACACCGAAATCACATCATAATTATTTTCCGGACAATAAATAAGGAAATAGATTAACCGTAATTTTTTTCGGCGACGCCGTCTAAATTCGTTTTCGTTACCTATGCCACGTGACTTCAGTTTGCAAATCAAACTACTTGATAACGCATTATAGATAATTTATCAAAATGGAAGATTTATGCAACACTCTGCCTGATTGGACGAGAGTGTCAATTTCTTTCACTCTGTTGATTGTGCTACGCTGAGTGAAATGTAGACAAAGCGTTTATCCTAAACGACGCTGTTCACAGTTTTAAAGCTAACTTTGGCTCAGTATATTTAGCAAGAATATTGATATATCTCAAAATGATAAGTAAGTTTAATAAATATAATAAAAACCTGTTTAAATACCAACATATATCAAATTAAAGAAAGAGCTGAATACGGTCTGCGTATCACATGAATAAGGGTGTGATAAGAGTCTTTTATGTAGAGAAGTGCTTTTTAAAAGATTTTCCTTGTTACAATTGTCGTCTGTATATGAAAAGGTTTCTTGCTTTTGTGACTTATTCAGATTGCATATTAAAATGAGTATTGTTGCTTTGATATATTTGTTATAAATTATTTAACTGATTTATTATATATGAATATTTTTCTTTAGTATGGTATGCAAATATTGAACTCAGTTGAAATCTGTTTTATTATATATATGCTATATAACGACTGAATCTCATTACTCTGAAATGAAGGTACGCTGCATACAGTTTATCTATGTGATAGGACTACGGTCAAACTTTGCTTATGAAACAGAAATATTGAAATAATTACAATTGTATGTTTTGCTTGACCTTCACTTTTTTATAGGTGTGACGTCATTGTCCAAAGATTCATGAATAGCGAATATGCATTTGTTAAAGAGGGATCAGTTGGCCTATTTTAGAAATAAATAAAAATAATAAATAAAAAATCCTTTAATTGATTTTTCTCATGTATTCTAATCAAACTTGATTTGTAGCATCTTTATTAGGCCCGCAGCCAACTTTGTTCAGCTGGGACATTTAACCTCTTTTAGGGGCTGCTAGAGCTAAAACTAGAAATGCCTTTATACAGCGTCTCATGAACAGCTTGGTGGATCTTTGTCATACTTGGTCTGGAGCATCATTATAAGGTCCTCTTCCAAATTTATTTATATAGGAACTTGGGCCCTATTAGGGACCACTATAGCTAGAAGTAGATATGCCTTTCTTCGCATTAACCACTAAAATGTAATGTATTTTTATCAAACTCGATGTGTAACAATATCGTAAGGTCTCCTGCTATTTTGTTACAAATGGGGATAAGGACCAATTTAGCTAAAAATATAAACACGTTTAATGACCTCTTCTCATGAACCGCTTCATGAATCTTCATCAAACTACTGCTGTAATTATTCGTCTAAGGATAAACGAAACAAAATTGCAATCCTATGAAACCTTTGCGAAAAATTAAAATAGAACCATTTAAATTGTTAAAGTGCAGTGTTTAGTTTTGGAATTTGAAAAATGTTAGATGAAAGATGAATGTTAGATGAAAAATTCATAAACTTCTTTCCTTATTACAATTCGCCGACCATCATTTTTAAAGATATTTCTTGTTATAAATGAATATATGTCTTTATGAGGGTCTTTGCATATTTTTGTGTATGATACATGTTTCTGTTAAGACTCAGCATAATTTGTAACAATTTTATACATTTATTTTTATCATTTTTAAATACCAAGGCAAGTTCTTACAACTAGCACACCCAATTAGGATAAGTGTTGTGACAAATGAACATGGGTTGTTTGGGCTGGTGCCATTGTCACAAATTTGCAGAACAAATCTTGTGACTTAGTCGAGGCTGCGAAAGGAGAAGTCGTGCAGGTTTGTTGCTCACCGTGTAACGGAAGAACGTAATTATCCATTGGAATCGGATATGGAACCATGGCCCGGTGGTCTAGTGGTAACACTCTCGACTGTAAATCCAGAGGACAGAGGTTCGACTCCCGGTCCAGGCACATGAAATTTTTGAGATGCTCTTGAGTGTCTCCCACCTAACTAAGAGGCCAGTACTGGTTCTTTCAAGGAAAGACGGCTTCGCGTGTATCAGTGCTATACACCGGGCACGTAAAAGAACCAGACTGTCTATTCGCAAAGAGCTAGGATAAGTTAGCCGAGCCGGACAGGCCTGTATCTAAAATGATCTCTCTCTCTCTCTCTCTGTTCTGTGGGCTTTGTCGTCACTCTGTCCCTCTGGTCAGATATTGCTCCGTGTCTGTACTAGTAGATGATAAATTTGGCACCCTTAGTGGCTGCCTTTGAGCTTTGTAAAGCGCCTTTGAACATGTTAATCATGAAAAGGGCGCGCTATATAAATTTGGTATAATATAATATATATAATATAATAAACGGTTGATGTAGAGCCTGACAGACCCAGAGAACGAAACAATCTCCTCCATTAATATCGGCAAAACGGACCAGGTGAGTCCATTTCCGATTACTGGAAAAAGAATATGAACATTCTGTTTATTGACCATCTGTCGATGAAACTGTAGATATACTAATTGAGGATGGTGACAGATCAGTGCTCAATATCTTATACCGTCAAGAAAATTGGGTCAGCTTACAGATCAGCAAGTTGTGACAAAATATAATGTATTTGCGGCAGAATTTTGAGAAATTTAAGAGACAATGTTCGACACACTATGTCTGCGGATATTGAGACACCCAGCACAATAGGTGATGCTCTAGCTCTTACTTGCAGAGAACTACATCCAAATGTGACAACATGTCTACACAAAGTTGAAACGCAGTCGGGGTCTGCTTCCCAAACAAGCCTCAATATCCAGGACCATATCGTTGGGTTAACAGGTCTATTAAAAGTTTGAAATCACAGCGGTCTTCAGTCTCAAGTTTAGTCAACATGGAACGTGCGTCTCCCTTAACACAACTTGCAAGACATAATCCCTTGGATCGGGTATCCCAGTTGTTTAAATCACTAAAATTTGAAACGAAATCAAGAACTCATTCAAGTCATCAGTACCGTCAAAGGTAGATGGTTTTACGTTTACTACATTATTACCTGAGCTACGTTGAACTGGTATTTGATTGTAACCATGGTCTGAACGTCTTGTCTGGTCTCGATACTAGTTAGTCTTTGTTCTACAGCCTCTCCCATAGAGATAATAGCTTCTTTCATTTGCTCTACAATTCTGAACATTCTAGATACAGTATCAGTAACGTCATCAATAGGAGAACTAGGTCTTGAATAGTCTGAATTTTGAGACAAAGTGTCATAATTGTCTGGTCCATTAATCTGGAGGACCTAGGCGTCCACCTGTATCTGGTTTTCAGCCATCTGTAAGTGTAATATTTTATAACTAGTGGCTTTTTATCAACACTTTATTAACAATGGAATTAACACAATATTGAAATAATGTAAAATGTATGAGGTCTCTTCCTTTCTGTTTTAAGAATGATCACTCCGGAAGGCAGGCAGCAAAAGTCACCCGAAATAAGGTTTATAATAATATCCAATCAACAATATTATTTGTGTGATTGAATGGTCAGCATCTGGAAAGACAAACTTAAGTTGTTGTAAAACAACACGATGAAATAAATTGTATTAATAAAATCAATAAAATGATTTTGCCTCTGGCATGGTCTCCTTGTAGTTTCTGAAAGTTGCAGACTAAAAGTTAATTAAATCATGTGCAATCCCACTTCTGACACCAATGTAATAGGAGCGGAAAAATGTGCAGCACGATACAGGACTTGAACCTGCGACCTTCTGCTTGCAAGTCAGATGCTCTACCAACTGAGCTAATCATGCCTGTGTCCTCTGCAAATGCTGAACGATCTTTCAGAAATATGCGACATGATACAGTGCTTGTTGGAACAATGGTCTATGAAAATTAAACTGGTTTATTACGCACAATATGCAACATAAAACCCATTATTGAGAGGAAAATATCGATAAAATCACCAAAAACACCTACGGCTATATAGCTTAAAAATACGGGGAAGCATTCCCCGGACTCACTAGCTACGGTTTCTATATTCTTCATTTCGGTCCAGCTACGCCCCTGCATTATATACACAATTCATATTCTTTCGCGATCAAGTGTAGTTCCGTAACGGTATAATAAAATGAAAATCCTACTGTATGAACCAGTGAACGTTTCAAATATCAAACCATTGAAATATAAACCATTGAGAAAAAACAAAAAAAAAAACAAGATATAAAAGTTGCTATTCAAATACTCGATGGTGAAGATTTTTTTCCAAATGATAACACTTA
The DNA here is from genome assembly GCF_021730395.1 of Mercenaria mercenaria. Taxonomy (NCBI): domain Eukaryota; kingdom Metazoa; phylum Mollusca; class Bivalvia; order Venerida; family Veneridae; genus Mercenaria; species Mercenaria mercenaria. The sequence goes on from NW_026462644.1 coordinate 47,753, forward strand.
TATTTAATTTCTTTTTCATTATCTTATTTAATTACCATATGTGAATGATTTCTCCTAAAGTGTTGATAATTCATTGGATCGTTGATAAAGTCATAAACTATACTGTAAAACTTTTGGAGGGAACTTTACATCGACGTATAATTCGATCGATTTTCAACTAGATTTTCCATACAGAACAACCAAATTAACTAAAAGTTAACATAGGATATAGTCATTTTCAAGTCAGATACTAGTATGTATTGTATAACATAATCACTGTATACTAATGACGGAATTTGATATAGCTAGAACAGGAAATAGATTTTAACTGTTCTAAATAGATTAGAGCTATATCTATATACAAGTATAAGGTCACGCGTGATAAGAAAAAAAGATGGTTTATAATACATGACATAGCGAACAGTGACTCGGATTGAAAATTACAACTGTCAAGTGACACGTACACTAACGGCTGAGCCCACAGGCAGCTGTTGTTTTATTCAAAGTCAAAGGGAAAACCAATTACTTTCTTGTAAACATACATTTATATATAATGCGGATGGATAATATCTACGCGCCATATTTATTTTAATCACTGTGAAGGCATACTACGAATACGGTGTATGTGTACTTTTGAGGAGTAGAATGATAAATGTGTTAAATGTGAGTGGCCTTGCGAATGTCATTGAAAACGAAAATATTTTAGGTAACAGTTAATCGCAGGATGGCGACATTTGTCGGGATAGGTTGTATGTCTGGATCGTCCCTAGATGGTTTGGATATTTGCTGCGTTGAGTTCACGGGTGACGTCTGCTCCGATTTGTGGGGCTATCGTATACTGACTGCCGAGACTGTACCATATACCACAGAGTGGACTGACAGGCTTAGAGATGCTGCAAAACTTTCAGGCGCGGATCTCATTAAACTGCACGTGGATTACGGGCAATTTGTTGGGCGAACTGTATCAGAATTTATAGAAAAGAACAATTTAGCGAACGTTCAGTTTGTTTCATCACACGGACATTCAGTTTTCCATCAGCCTACTGACGGATTTACTTTTCAACTTGGTGATGGGCAGACGACATCAACGCATTTTACAATTCCATATGTCTGCGACTTTCGTACCAAAGATGTTTGTCTTGGTGGTCAAGGGGCACCACTTGTCCCGTGCGGAGAACGTTTCTTATTTACAAACAATGAGATGTGTGTCAATTTAGGAGGAATAGCAAATATCGGTATCAAAGGACACAGCGGTTACGACGTTTCCACGTGCAATATCGTGCTTAACCGTCTCGCTTCGCAGATAAATGGCAAATTCCTTTTTGACAAAGACGGTCAGCTAGCACGGAGTGGAGAAGTTGTTGGTGAGGTTCTTGAAAAACTGAATGACTTGTCCTATTTCAGACAGCCGCCTCCAAAATCTCTGTGGAGAGATTACATTGAAAAAGAAGTATATCCGCTATTAAATGTAAGTAGATATACGCTGCATCCATTTTGTGCATTATAGTTTAACTGTAAAGTCGACTTTCTAATGACTGAAATCGTTTGGTTATTTAAAGTCAGTATAGAAGCTGAAAGTCTGTTCCTGATGTAATTACATTCTTGTCTCTTTAGTCGTTTTATGACCCAAATCGTTCTTTATTTTGATTGGTTGATGACCAGAAATTGACTTTAATTAGTATGTTCCTTTTTTCATCGCTAACATTTCTTTCAACTTAGTTCTGTAAACGGCAATATCAGCACATATATATTGTTTCGCATTTTTCTAAATTGGTATTATAAATTATTGCATACATGCATTCAGCCGCTTTTTTACATGCATTCAGCTGCTGTAGTTACATGCATTTAGCCGATATTTTTACATGCATCAGCCGCCATTGTTACATGCATTCAGCTTTTATTGTTCCATGCATTTAGCCGCAATTGTTACAAGCTTTAAGCCGCTATTGTTACATGCATTCAGCCGCTATTGTTACATGCATTCAGCCGCTATTGTTACATGCATTGAGTTGCTATTGATAAGCATTCAGCTGCTGTAGTTATTATATGCATTTCATTGCTACTTTTGCTTTACTGTAATATTCTACCTTCAGGTCGAAGATACTATACATGACTAAATGTACTGTATTGTTTTACTTCAGAGGGAGCAATACAAAATAGAAGATTTGTTGCGCACATGCACAGAACACGTGGCATTAAAGGTTGCCGAAGCATGCATTGATGCCAAAGAGCTAATGCCTAACAACGTCAGCGTCCCAAGCGTTCTTTTTACAGGAGGAGGAGCGCTGAATAAATTTCTAATTGAATTAATCAACGAAAAGTTAGAGGGTAAAGGGTTTAAAGTGGAAAAAGCAGATGAGGATACGATCAATTTCAAAGAGGCGCTAATATTCGCTTTCCTTGGATTAAGGTGCTTGCTTGGCGAGGAAAATGTATTCCGAGAAATAACAGGTTCCTCAAGTGACACCATTTCCGGCAGTATTCATAGACCGCTGCCAACTCGCACTGCTAAACCGATCAGTCTGCTGAATGCGAGATAATCGTGCAGTTTACACGTGATGAGTTACCTTTCACATAAACAACGTTGCTGTAAATGCGTTATAAGTATGTAATCGGAAATCACTCAAATTTAAGTTACAGATTCTTAGTAAAATATTCAAGTGAAATTATTGTGGCATATTTCTTACAGAAATATAGTACCCAAATATTAGTCAAATATAGACAATTTCAACGGTGTCTTCTCATTTCTTAAAACTTATACGCATGTATATAAAAGTAGTTTAAATAGAGGTGCGCGGTATTACCGGTATACCGGTAACCGTGGTATCATCTTTCCGTGGTACGATACCGCGGTACCATCGGGGAATACCGGTATTTTAACAACATTATCCCTACTTCTGTTTATTTTTAATTTACATTGTGTATATAGCCTTCCGTAACAGCAATTGACACCATGAATGATTTTCCGATTTATATCTCTGGAATTCCCATGCTACTATTATTAGTTTCCAAAAATAACCACCCAATGGTGCAATTAAACATGAATGATCGACCGCGTGATCCCCAATCAAAACCTTCGAAAACCTCCAAATTATTCCGTATAGATGAATGACGTCATGGGCGCACTTGTTTTTACTTTGAGTCTGGTAAATTCGGCGAGTCCCGACTTCTTGTATTATTTGCACTTATTAAAAAAGAAATAAATAGAATGGAAAATGTTGAGTCTAAATTTATTATTTTTTGCTTGAAAACGACCTGACGAAGCCTTCATAAACGTTACTGGTTTATCAAACGGGTGCACGAATCAAACTTCAAACAAGCGCGACCTATATACATGGAAATTTACAAACTCGGACATTAAAGAAAGTCACTTTGATAATTAAATTAGGTGTCAATCACTCCATTGACAGTCTAATAAAGACAGGAACAGAATTTTTGTTCTGTTCTGTTCTAATAAAGACAGGAGTAAAAAATTTCACAACAGGTGTGACCCATTGCTTCCCTAGAGACAATATGGCGTCTTCTGACGAATACACGCTAGTAAAAATATGTAGTAAAATACTAACTAAATGGTCATTAATCAAACTAGTCAAGTTAATATTCCAGTGTATTTTTTTCTTTAATTCTAGTCAAGTAACTAGTCTTTGTTGTTGCTCATAGTAAATAAAGTATTTCTGAGAGTTTTTCAATATTTTTATGACCACTACCATAGCTGTAAGTCTTACGATAAATATGGTGATATACCGTGGTATATACCGCGGTAATTAGGAAAAAACCGTGGTGTACCGTGGTATTTTTTTCAAGGCGGTACCCAGCCCTAAGTTTAAAGTACACAATTGTTGTGAAACTAACTAACTGTTTTTGTGTTGTGACAAATGCCCACGTTAGTAACTGTCACCACGTAATGACAAGACAATTTATTTTAATTGTGTGAGTCAAGATATTAACTAAAAAATCCATAAGATACTACTAGTGGTCCTTATTACACATGAATGATAAAAAATTAAACTTATTATGAGGGGCATTATAATTTATATCATAGGGCATTGACACTTGAACCATATTGCTAAAGGAAGGTTAGTTGGTATTAATTTTCATTCAACTTTCATTGACAATATTAGCTTTCCACCATGTTATATTACCTTCTTGTCATTACCTATGATAATTATCAAGGGTCGTAAATCTACTCAGGTCCTTGCTGTTACCTGCCAAGTTCAAGAAAATGTATTAAAAGAAATTAACAGGCTCTAATGTTGTTAGGTTAACCAGAAGGAAGAATTTTTTTGACAATCATTACGTCATGTAGAGGGTTATGGACATAATGTATATTTTGCATTCCGTTTTGAAAGCATGACAGTATCGTTTGGAAATATTCGTTTTAAAATGTCCATCTCATTTAACCTTTGTAATTTTTTTAACTTTTAGCAGAAGAAGGAAAAGAGCAAACAGCATACTGGATTTTAGAATCTTTTTTTTTCTGCGAGGAAGGCTTTTTTATCAGGATATTTGGTGTAGCCTATATATTTTGTCCTCTTGTACCAGATAAAAGTTATGTCTTATCATGACCTGCCTTTACATGTTTGCAGAGTGTTTTGTACCTGAAGCTTAATCTATGTCAAACAGATTATGAAACACTGAAAATAACAAATGTTGCATTTGTGTCCTCAGATAATAAATGCTTATAGGAACTTTGACCTAAAACTGAACGATATCAAATAATGTTTATGAAAAACCAAAAGATTACCTTGACATCCCTGAACATGCAATATAAATGTATAAGATCATGTATATTAATCAGGCTTTCTACCAAGCTTGGGACAGTATATTTCTTCAAATCAGTGTCTTAAGAAAACAAAGAAACACATGTTTAACACAATGCTGAACTACTAATGTCTAAAATTAACGGCACTAATACATTGTCTGCCAAAGTTTACAATCAGCTTTTTGTCAACTTGACAAATCAGTTTCCGTTTGTCCTGCCAACCTATATATTTTGATGTTTACATTGGAGATAACTTTACTGCTTTTTAATGTTTACTGCGTAATAGCTCGCAATGTATAGTATGTCTTTGCATATCAGTCAAATGAACCCATAACCGATGCAGTATGACATGAAACTAATCAAAAGCAAACTTTTATGACTTCCAAGTATCTGCCACACTGAAATGATCAGACGAAACTATCCGTCAGTTTGAAAGTCTTTCATTGCCCCTGAACTAAGATTTTATGTTGGTCGCGGCAGGCACAACTGATACCCCTGGTTACCGTTCAGTGTAGGCTTGAATCAAGTGTCGATGTTTCAATATTCAGGTAATAATTCTACCCCTGCGTTGTTAGCTCATTTCTAAACCTGGTTTTGTTTCCCCTTGTTGTAATATAATCCTTTTGCTAGTGTTTTAGTTAATCAGCACGATTATCAATATTCAATGTTATCTAAATGGCCAGTTTTCTGAAATTTGTCACACAGAAAAATGAACAACTTAGGAAAAATCAATCAAATTTGAAACTTCGCGAAAAAATATATAAATACGAAAACATACGTAACTTGATATAAATTTCCGCCATTGATACATTTCTGAAATAAATGTTATTATTTTATACAGGTGTGGGAATTTAGCCAGAGCAATCAGAACAGCCAGAGTAGCCAGAAACCAACCCTAACACTTACCCTAACTCTGGCTGCTCTGGCTAAGTTCATGCACATATTTTATACTAATTTGTTTTAGCTCGATTGTGATGAAAGCTTGAAGCTTATTGGAACCACGCTCGAGTCCGCTTCCTGGAAAAACCTGTACTGGTGTCATATGAGAAGTTATGGTCGTGACCCCAATGGGGCTCGAACCCACGACCCCTGGATTGAGCGGCCGACACCTTATCCACCCATCTTGTTATTGCATATGTTACCAAATATAGTAACAAATTTGCACTAAATTTAAACGTATATGAACAGCATGAGGCCGATATTAGTGTTCATGACAGCTGGTGTGCCTGATATCCATAGTGGATGTATTATGCTTACAGAGATAGATAGATCAGTTCTTTTACAGACTGTCAGCCTAGGTTGTTGAGCATTGTAGCGATATAACCAAGTGTAAGGTCCCAGTAGTTGTTACAGATAAACCAATGGTCTTTATCCGGTCTGTGGTAGAACGTGAAGCTCAAGAGGACTAATCTGTTCAGCATTCTTTCCCGCACTACCTTTGTGCAGCTGTTTAGGCTCCTCAGTGAAAATCCAAAGGTCTTAAAGAGTTTTTTTGGCTGTCTTATCGATATGTGTTTTCATGACAGATCCGAACTGATTTGGAAGTATTTGGCACTGTCAACTGTCTCAATAGCATGCCCTCTTAGAATGTATTCGTTGTATCGTCTATATCTCACATTGGTGCATACATGGTTATCCTGATATATCCATTAATGAAACCTCATCTGCCATTTTCTCCCCAATCGTTCCAGAAGACAAAGGGCTTCCTGGTCGGACTTGATGAAAGTCTAAGTGTTCAAATTGTGCAAAATAACTGCTTGAAAAATTGTAATCGCAAGACAGTTTCCGAATTTTTCATTATTTTGAGCCCCTGAAACACATAAAGAACAAACAATGGCTGAGTAAGTCGGACAAGGCCGATCAATGCAAAATGGACAAAAAGTGTCAATCAAGAAAGGTTTGTATATTGTTTTGTCATTTCTAGTAGCCCCATTGTACACATTTCTTTCAAAGAGAGTAAAACTATCACAGGCAAGGTCAACAAAAAAAAGTACTTACAGTTGTCAAAAAAAAATTCTATCAAAATCAATGCAAAAGTGATTAGGTTTAAAGGCATAAAGGCATACAGCTTATTTCTAACAATGTGTCTGTCCACAAAAATCAAACTGTACAGTTTTAGTACGAGAAGATTATTTATGTCGAGTACCTACCTTAGTCTTTTTACCTACGTCCCTTTGACCTTTTCCTGTTTCCTTTGCTAAAGAAAATGCTCTCATGCAAACACTATTCCACTAGAAGTGCTCTTGGTTCTGCAATTGTTCAGTGTCTCAACAGTATACCAAGTGAGACTTCTTTGCACAATTTAGGTCATTACATCAAAATTACATGCTTTTTACAACAATGTTATTTACAAAATGCTTCTGGCCATTGTAAATATAAACAATTCAACTTAAATGGTGAGGTTAACAAAACTATTGACTGGAACACTCCGATGCCACAGTAGTTAGACTATAGTTACAATTGTAGGTTATCAAACTCAGCTTGTGCCAAATATAGCATTTACGCCTAAGTTTTAAACAAGTCTTTAGTCTGATGGTATTAACACATTCTAATGAATTCATCTGACGTTGTAACAGTACATAAATAATACCATGTTTTACTGAAATACACAAAACAAACAAAAAATGAAATGAAAGGCTACCAGTAATACAAATGATATATATTTTGCACATTACTGCCTGAAATTAGTGAAAAACAGATCCAAATATAATTGCATTACTAGTATCTTATTAATACATGCATTCATAATCGAAGAATTCTGGGTAATAGTCATATGTAATCGTATGTGTGTAAAGTTTTTAACAGATTAATTAATGTAAATAACAAACTAAAGCAAACTATGGGTAAGTTATTAGTATAGGTGGATGGTCCGGCATCCATCCGTCATCCTGTGTCAAAAGTTTAACTTGAAGATCTCTGAAACTACTGGTCTGCATTACTATGAACTTGGTCTGTAGCCCTCTCAAAGATTTGTTTAAATAACTCAGCTTGTCCCCTTTTAGGGGTGGCTAGAGCTAAAAATAATGAAACTCTATAAACAACTTTTTCTTATACAGTGTTTTATGGATCTGCATCACACTTGGTCTGTAGTAAGATCCTGTCCCATTTTTAAGGGGAGCCCTAAAAAGGGCCACTAGAGCTAAAAATAGAAAAACCTTTAAAACAACATCTTTTCATAGACCTCTTTTGACATTCATCAGACCTGGTCTGTAACATCATTTTAAGGTCCTCTCTCAATTCTGTTCAGATGCACTTAGTGTTTTTCAGGGTCCCTTAGCGCTAAAAACAGAAATACCTTTAAACGACTTCTTTCTATCGATCGCTTGATGGATTTTCATCAACTTGACTTGGTCTGTAACATCATTGTGGGGGAGAGGTGGGGGGGGGGGGGGGGGGGGTGCTTTCACTTGGCCGCTTTTAGGGTCCACTAGAGCTAGAAACAGAAATATCTTTTATCTGCTTAATCGCACGAACAACTTGATGGATCTTCATCGAATTTTGTCTGTATCACTATTATCATAAGGTTCTCTCCCATTTTTTTTTATTTCCCAGTTGAGGTATTCGGTCAAAGATCCAGAATTACTTACAAATGCTTTCACAGAGATATACATTCCTAATAAAGACATACATTTAAGAGATTGTACCTTAAATTTGAAATTGCGAAAACAAAAACAAAAATAATGTGGGTTGCCAATATATAACATTTAATACCAAATATAATACTTAAGTATTGATTTGATCATTTGAAGCAGGCTGTTTAAGATTATCTGAAACTTCTTACTTAATTTCTATATAGCCTCTCATGCAGACAGTCCTACCTGTCAAGTCATTGAACAATATTTAATCCCCAATTATACCTGGATTATTGCGGGAAGATCTTATCTTTAAATGACAAAAGTTGTCAAATACATGATGATCATTGTATGACATCAGAAAATGTTTTAAGCCTAATAAAATAAATTCAGATCCACTGTTTTAAGCTGAAATTTAGATATAATGTTATTTGTACAATATCACACATTATAAACAACACTAACAAAAAAAAAACAAGAAAAAAACTCTTCAGTATTTATTATGAAATTTCACATTACAATGAAATGACTTATCACTATTTTTTTAACCATTTTCCTTTTAACTAAAGTCTTGTGTCATACAGGTGTACAGGTAAATGGAAGGTAGGGTTATTATTCTTGTCATTGATTGATGTCTGGTACTATGTCTAAAAATGTGTTTAAAAATGGTGTATGATTTTCCACATTGCACTATGTACCTTCTACATCCTAACAAAAATAAGCTGAGTTTGAATAATACCATGTGTTTATTACACCCACCTTTTTATTTACTTTCATGCATACATAAAATACAAAGGACGTGGCCTTGAAGATTTTACAGTTTGAATGAAGTGAGCACTGAACATTTTGTAAAACATTTTGCAAAACAGCAGAATCTAAATGGTAGATTTCTTCTCACAAAATACATTGAGATACTACGTACGGTGTTCCGTTTGGACAATCGTGGCTTTTTATTTAATACTAAACCGCGATGCACGATGGTACGATGACGAAAATGCGATGGCGCGATGGCACGATGATGAAACAAGGATGGTACGATGGTGAAAACGCGATGGCACGATGATGAAATCGCGATGGTACGATGGTGAAATGTCGATGTAATATCACGTTTTCATCATCGTACCATCGCGTTTCCACCATCGTATCATCGTACCATCGCGTTTTCATCATCGTACCATCGCTTTTTCACCATCGTGTCATCTCGTTTTCATCATCGTACCATCGCGTTTTCACCATCGTGTCATCGCGTTTTCATCATCGTACCATCGCGTTGTCACCGTCGTACCATCGCATTTTCACCATCGTACCATCGCCTTCCGGTGGTCATGCGCAGTGGTAAAGTATATGTGTCAGTAAAATACAGGCTTGATATAATCTCATTTTCGCATTGCACTATGTACCTTCTACATCCTAACAAGAATAAGCTGAGTTTGAATAATACCATGTGACTATTACACCCATTTTTTTATTTACTTCCATGCATACATAAAATACAAAGGACGTGGCCTTGAAGATTTTACTGTTTTAATGAACTGAGCACTGAACATTTTGTAAAACATTTTGCAAAACAGCAGAATCTAAATGGTAAATTTCGTCTCACAAAATACATTGAGATACATTCATCTATTGTTGACAAAAATACAAGTGTACGGGACTACCATTTCTAACCGGAAGGCGATGGTACGATGGTGAAAACGCGATGGTACGATGGTGAAAACGCGATGGTATGATGGTGAAACCACGATGGTACGATGGTGATAACGCGATGGCACGATGGTGAAAACGCGATGGTACGATGGTGAAAACGCGATGGTACGATAGTGAAACCACGATGGTACGATGATGATAACGCGATGGCACGATGGTGAAAACGCGACGATACGATGGTGAAAACGCGATGACACGATGGTACGATGATGAAAACGCGATGGCACGATGATGAAAACGCGATATTACATCGACATTTCACCATCGTACCATCGCACCATCGCGATTTCATCATCGTGCCATCGCGTTTTCACCATCGTACCATCGTTGTTTCATCATCGTGCCATCGCAATAGCGTTTTCGTCATCGTACCATCGTGCATCGCGGTTTAGTATTAGATAAAAAGTCACTATTGTCCAAACGGAACACCGTAGATTTGTGCTATTAAAAGTCAGAGAGGCAAATATGACGTTGAGCTTTGAATAAAACGTTTGCTTTCATCTTGTCTCATGTAAAAACCAAACGATAGAACTTGACAAAAAAAAAAACAACAAAAAAACTAACATAATGATGAAAACTTTATTTTCTGTTGATTAAAGGAATAAAACCATGCAGAAATATCAAAAATGTAAGAGGCATTTGCTGAATTATTTTATTTAACAAATTATCGATGTCAACGTGAAATGTTATAAGGATCTTACATGTCTGCCTGTGTAAGACGGGGTTTTTTTCCTATCCGAGGGATAGTGTGAAATGAAAAACCGAGCGTTAGCGAGGTTTTTTATCCAAGCTGTCCCGAAGGTTGGGAAAAAGCTGATACAGTTCCTTTATCAGTAACGTATTCTTTGTAAAATTTGTATTCAAGTACATGAAACTATACCCGTTAATTTATAATTTAAAGTGCAATGCACTAATTAGTATAATTACAAAGAACTTGTAGTAGTAGTAGTATTGCTACATTACTCAGTTTTTAAGATGCAACGTAGACACTGTCTGCAACCGGGTCGCGTGCGCAAAGTCTTTGCGCAAATATGTTAAAATAAATTTTGCGTGAAGATCGCGCTACACAAAGCTTGCGTGGCATAAAGATCGCGCTACACAAATGTTGCGCGGTACAAAGGTCGCGTAGCGCAAAAGTTGCACAGTGCAAACATTTTGCACACCACTCTATCACATTTTTGCAAACGAACCTAATGCGCGGCAATAAGGGCATAAAAACTTAGAATGCTTGAGTTCTTATTTGGTATTCTGGTTCTTATTCTGATTATGTTCTGGAGCTGTTGATGCTAAAACAATATTAGATACTTTCATGAGATTGATATTATGAATAGTATTGGCACATTTTGTAGGTGATTAAAAGCTGTGCTGCAAAATGAATAATTGCTTTCCATACTTCATATTCGGTGTTTTAGACTTGTATCGCAAACATAAGAGAATTTACGTAATACAGGAAAATGCCGTAACAATATCATCCCGATAGCGTGATGTATTGATAAATGCAAAACTAACCACAGCAAGACATGTCTTGCATAGCTAATAGACTGTGACAATCAATGAACTTTTATGGTCTCCAAGGAGCTATCAGACGCTCCTGATTTTAGAAACTAGCCGTCAGTGTGACAAGACAATCGTCCTTTCTTTCTAAACTACCAGTTTGTTGATATGGCTGCAGCCATATGTTATCATTTGATACCTTCCATTTTTGTAGATATAGAGATAGTACCTAAAATTTTAATTATAAAAGCCAACGAAAGAATTAACACAGGTTGTTGATATATAACATTTAAGACCGAGTATAATACTTAAGTCTTGAGGCATATTATTTAAGATTTTAAGAAAGTCCTTTTTAATTTCCATATAGCCACTCTTGCAGATAGTCCTACCTATCAAGCCATTCCCCAATTATAACTGGATAATTGCGTGAAGGAATTATCTCAGTGCAAAAAAGTTGTCAGATAGATGCATATTATATGTCAGCAGAAAATGTTTCAAGTCTAATAAAATAAATTCAGATTCACTATTAAAGCTGAAATTAAGATATATTAATGTTATTTGTATCAGATAACACATCATATATAAAAAGAAGAAAAAACTCTTCAGTAATTACCATGAAAATTGGCATTACAATGAAATGATTTACCGTTATTTTTTAACCATACAGTTATTTCATTGTCCCATTTAACTTGTGTTATACAGGTGTATAGGTAAACGCAAGGTAGGATTATTATTTGTGTCATTGATTGATCTCTAGAACTATATCTAACTGAGGATGTTTCAAAATTAGTTAACTTATTGAATCGATAATACAGAGCGTTTCAGTTCATCACAAGTTCATCCAAAAAAATAATTCAAACATTTTAAATCACGGAAGAGCAGATCTGTATCATGGTCCGTGGGCCAAGGCAAAAAAAAAAATGAAAGTAGTAACCTAGAAATTAGGCAAAGGTTGAGCTACACCATGATGTTATACTTTCATTCAGGAAACTTTTAAGGGTGGATGTCTGAGCAACATGTCAGTAAAATTTAATGACGATTTTAAAAATGTTGGTGTCTATTGATTGAATAGGGATAACGCTGATTTGGATGGTAAAAAGAAATTTATGTGACATTTCTTATAATAAATCTTATCTTTTAATGCCTGGAATAATCAATAATTTATTTTGGTTGTCAAATAATGCTAAGCTATGTATTATATACCGAATAAGATGTAAAAAATGGGGTTGATGTACGCCACCCACCACATTAGTACATATACTTACGCGAGGAATCTTAAGAACTTCTAATCCTTTATAAAGGAACTGAATCCTCATATTTACAATAAAGAAAATAAAATGAATGAATAATAAGTCAATATAAGTCTTTACTTCACAACAGCGGGTGTTAAGTGCTGTGTGGCGGCCGTAAAAAGTCGCCCCGACTTCATCTCAGTGTTGTTATATTTTCTGGTCCTTCGGGATCATTGATTTCAACTCATATAGATTTGAAGATTGAATACTGCTTAAGCCGGTGCTAGGGGGCGTGAGCAGTGTTGCATTTTCCATTACTGCTCATGAACAGACTCAACCAAACCGAGTCTGCAATTTTCACTGTTTGCATTGTTCTCGGTGCTTCCGAGGGATCTACTTTTCAGATTATATTTACTTCACAACAGCGGGTGTTAAGTGCTGTGTTGTTTTTATACGTAGTAATTAAATCACCCAAATTTAAGTTTGTTAAGCTACCAACAAAATAGGTTATTTAGTTACACAGACTATTCAAATTAAGATGGCCATCATTTTTCCAAATTTCCAAATAACTGCCTTAAATTAGATCAAACATGTACATATGGAAGACGTATAGATCTTCAAAAGTCAAAGCTATGACAGAAATCACCTGCCATTGATTTAAACATGTTACAGAGGATTTTACCGCTCACAAAATGAATCGGTTACACGTACAAATATTGATGAGCTACTACTGTTCAAATATTCAGTATTATAAAACAAATCAAATAAGTTTCAGATAAATCTAATAAACAGAACAGAACAGAACAGAATATAGTTTATTCAACTTGTACACATATACAGGTACCTCGTTGTACAAAACATTCATACAATATACATGGTCATTTCAAAGTATATGTTTCATCAATAAGTTCTTACAAACAATATTTTTTCTATTGCACCTACGATCTTTCATTATATCAGTACTTGTTTGAAAACTATATTACCAATATGAACTACTTCTCTTGTTTTAATCACGACGGCGCCATTTTCAAAATGCATACCGTTCGAGACGTTACAATAATTCAAATGCTGCTTTTTTTTCTTTAAAAATAAACATGTTACTCTCAATTTTCATTTAAAAGATTTTGAATGTAGCTACAATGTAATATCAATTTGTATCAGAATGGCTGCCTGATAGATGTTATAACTACAGTGAAATAATGAGAAATGGAGAATGGAACATATAATCAAATTGTCACTTTCTTTTAAAAGTCAAGTAAAAAAGATCATTATACAAATTTTAATAGTTATGCTTTTTTAAACATTTGAAAGGATTTATAAAGTTTATGTTTAACTGCAAATTGCATTTTTCTGTCACAATTCAGCTAAGTATTTACGACCTCTTTTAAGAGGACAAAGCCCTATCTGATTACATTAACGGAAACGACCATATGCAGTTTTAAACCTATCAAAGCAGTGTATGATACATATATATTGATGTACCTTTTGGTGGTGCACATCTATAGTCATGCATTTGCTTGACATTATGAACAGGTAGTACAGAGCTTCACAGCTATATATTGAGCAAGTCCTTGAATAAAGAAGTCGTGTATCGTATCTGTCTGTTGTATGATCGTATGAGTAATGCTAATTAGTATTGTTGTAATTGATATTCAAAGTAACGTATATTTTAATCCATTTTAGGATGTAGCTTAATGATATTTTTTTACGGAATAAAGCACTTTACTAAAAATAGTTTTTACAAATATGTCTTAAAGACATCAATGCACCACTGGCGTGTCCAATACAAATGGTGTAGACTCTGTAAGTATGCACATACATTGTATGTATCTATGCATGTATGATGAACTTATTCTCGCAACCTCTCACATCAAATTTTAGAGTATATTTCTGTTACATGGTGTTCATTGATGTTATAATGTGTCCTCTTGTGTAGTTCTGAAACATACGTTACCGAAATTAGATAAAGGTAGTTACCAGACTTAATGTTTTAAACATAGTTCCATACTGAGGTAATCTATATGTAACCGTTGAAATACATCATCTTTTGAATGAACTAGTTTGTTTGTATTTGTTAATAGTTTTAAAAGTAGAATACTGAATTTTAGTAAGAACTCAGAATTGACAAATGATACCACAACCACAATTTGAAAAATATAATTGCGTAGTTCAGTAATTCCGTCCCGCAGTATAAGTGATATTTGAAAATCACTATGGTCAATGAAACAGGACTATTTGAAAAAACATGTTTTACCAAAAGTGACATTTGTTTCACTACTCATGTTGTACTGTATATGTATGATGTTCTATAACTTCAAAATGGGCAATGTTTATTTACATCAGGAATTACATCAGCAACTTTGAACACATAATATTAAACTGATAATTTCAGTAATGAATACAAGCTTACCTTCGATAAATATCAAAATACAAACACATTGAAATATAATAACCTCTGTTTTGAAGCCATCACAGTCCATCGAAACCCAAAAACCATCTAGCTTTAATGTTCTGTGTAATCTTGGTAACGTATGTTTCATAATGTATGTTTCTTTTCATCTTTGTAATGCTATAAAAACTGACTGAGTAGGTGCTTTGCAATGCCATTACGCATGATTTATGCATTAGCCTGGCATAATAATATATGAAATATAAAATTGAATAGGTGACCTTTAAACCCTAGGTAACGTAAATTTGATTCTTAGATACTCTCATGTTCTGTATTTCTTTTGAATGAAAGTCAAACATATCCAGACTGTGCACATACTGTACCACATCAATATGCTATCTATGTTTGAAGCAGTAGCCATAAAAATTGCTAATCCATGCTATCTTTACAGTGATGAAAGAGGCATCATTGTTTTACTGTAGTTTGTCGACATACTATAGTAACAGGTTTAAGTCCAACAAAAGTTTAACGGTCATGTGTGCATGATCAGTAAACATGGTTTATTCAAATTAAAAGCATACAAATGCAATTGTTGGAATGGTTTCAATGTTGCTAAGTCTTCAAGGTGGAAATTTTGAGTGGCGGCAGTTACGTATAATACATTTTAAAGTATCTTTATCAACAAAAGGCAAAATTATACAAGTAAGCTTACTTTGACATCTGAAATAAAAGCAAACTATTGGTACCCCAAATCTTTCTGAATGAAACATAAATAGGCTCGATTTATCAAAAAACAGCATGTGATTTATATGTATTACATTTGTATGCACGTTGTCTATAACCTAAACTGATTGCAAAGTATTATAACATTATTTTCTCAAAAAAAAAAATTGTGAATCTTAACACAATTATTTGATGATGTCTTAATAAAAATACAGTTATTATGATAATTTTATGAGTTATTAAAGCTGGCGAAAATGTAGCTCGGGTGGGTGGGGTATTTTAACCACTAAATTTTGGTAGAAATCGTCTAAATTTGGAATAAATTGTTACAGAGAGCCTTTAATTGATTTAAAACAGTTACATAAGCCAAACGCTAACATATCTGAAAGTCAGTATTGAAACAATCTACTAAAACCAATAAAACTTTCAAAGAGAGAGAATTCCACATTTTTCATACACAAGGTTTACTCGACATACGGTAAAAAGCGACATCCGGTCTTAAACAATCCCGGAATGAATGTATTAATGGCTGAAGTGGATGAACCTAATGTCTTTGCCTAATGTCTGGGTTACGAAATAGAGGACTTACAGAAACTGGCCCACAGACCATCACTGTTGGATAAATGACCAACCTTCAGACATTAATTATATAGCCCAAAGAAAAGTTCAGAAAAAGGACTGTCCATTCTATACTTGACATACTGCAAATATTTATTGCAGGAAAATGTATATGACTAACAATTTTACAATTATATTGTAAAGAATTATGAAATTAAATTATAAAATAGATCTGTTTTTACTGCAATGGTAATGTGAACTGGCACTCGCACTTGAAGTCAGAACCTCTAAAAATTATTGACATCACTTGATGAAGAATATAATATTTATGGTATCTTGTGTGAGGATTGTTCGGAACCGATCTATTAAAGGGAAATCATCTAGCAACTTGGCAGTGTAACCATGCAAGTGTGAGTTTGAATCCTCGCTCTCATACGTACAATATAACCCAAAATAATAATGTGCGTGTTGTAATGTTTGCAGTACAAACATTTATTTAAAACTACAGGTAAGAATATATGTTAGTTTCTTCTTTGATGTACACTCTAAGCTTCAAAATACATTGACACAAGGTTTGACAGATGATTATTTTACCCGAGGTAACTGGGAAACAGCTTAATCTATGTTAGACTTTTATACCAAGGCTATGGTATCCTTCACACACATTATTCTGTTGCTTTTTTTCTCAAGAGGTCATAACAGTAGTATTACGTACATTATATGTAAACATATCTGAACTCAGATGAATGGCGTCTTAGGTAATTTTAATTACCTGACGAATGAAATGCGCGTCTTACAGATGCGCGTCTTACAGATGCTTTACTGACATCTCAAGCACGCAGATATACATGCAGCTAGGCAAAGTTCAGTTGTATTTCTTCTATTATTTGTATTCATCATAAATTTGCATTACAGATTTGTTTTGTTGTACATAACTGTTCCCGTGATCATTAAAGTTAACTATGCTAATTGTACGGGAAATGCTTATGGTTGCTCTATTTTATTCTGTTCATTATGATACCTGACTAAAATGAAGGAAATTGTTCTTGTTGTTTTCGTTGTTGTTGTTGTTGGAAAATTTAGGTTTTAAGGACAACTTGACCAATGTCTGTCATATGCGAACTGCTGCTGCTGTTGCTGCTGCTGCTAAGATAGATTGTATTAAACGCATGATATATATAACTTTGTTTAATATGTTTGTTCCATACCATACTCTCTTTCAGGTGTTGCTAAATATACTTCACAGAAAATGGTATAGTGTCTGCGATCAGCTATTGTTAAATACTTGGTTGTTCATGTATAACTTGCTTATTGTATTTAATATTTTTCTATTAAAAATATATAATTTACAGTCGTCAGTTCTTAAAATAGAAATCAAAACCCAAAATGTTATTTATTCCATTTTCCTAGTCTGTATTACTATTTACTTTTATTCGCTACAAGTGTTTTCAACGCCGTGATATATCAAATTTTCTTACATACCGTTGTACACATATTAAAGTGATGTATTTGATACCCTTTAAAAATCCACGTTTTGAAATCAAAGCCCTGAGAGGACTGTAGGGAAGCGTAGCTGAACCAGTATGCATTTTAATGGAGAAGCCAGGCAAGAAAAGATTCTATCATTTTGCAATATTTCACTAAATGCTTCCAGTTGTTTTTTTTAAACTCAATGAACCAAATATGTAACCAACATCCAGACAAAAGTCAGTAAAGGTTACTCAAATCATAATCTTATAGGAAACCAGTGTCTGTATATATGAAGTCTGATCATCAGTAAAAGCAGACAAAGGCTTTAAAGGTCGCTTTGACCTCGACACCAAAATCAATAGTTTTTTTTTTTTTTTGTCTTTGGCAAGGTTCTAAATCAAATCAATAGACTGAAAGCAGGTTCGATAGACAATCATGGCAGGATCTTCCAAAGTGAGATGTCAATGCATAAAATAAAGATAACAAACAGACAAAATGTTAAATATTTATTTTCTAAACTGTGTAACAAATGTTTAGAAATCTTACAAACCTGTGTAACAAATGTTTGAAAATCTTACAAAAGTGTGTACCACATTTTTAAAAATCTTACAAAAAAAAAAATCAATGTGAGATTAAAAATTCAGTATGTTGAAGGCTCAATATTTTCTACATGTCGTGAAATCCAACTGATTCACTTAATAGTACTGTGTGCGCACTTGAAAATAATTGGGCCAGACTAGCAGCATATCAACTAAATACCACAAGAGGGTTGGCAAGACTAGCATTATATCAGTAATATATAAGAAAAGAGCCTTAATGGTATTTTTAATTATGAGTGACTACTTTTTTTTGCAAATACTTCATAAAAAAATCTATATCCTTGATTTTCACGTTATAAAAATTGGTGCATCTGACGACTTACATTTTTATCGGATTAATGTAGTTTTCCGTTTGTCATTCGCCTTGGTCACATGACAAATATTTACCGCTTGATTAAAGTAGTTCAACGCGTAGACAAAAATTTACAAGTGTATGCGATCAAAACCACATTTTTTTTTATTTAAAAATTAATTAGTGTTCACATTTATTGCATAACCTTTCCGCATCTGAAACGTAATTAAACGTATTAGCGTCTGATGGCCCTTTCACGCTTCCGTAGAATCAACATTTTATTAAACGAAATTCATTTTGAAAATATTTCTAAAATGTCTAGGTCTGCAGCTATCCAATACGGAAATATCTTACATCCGAGGCATATACTGACACTTTCAGACAACATCAAAAAGGACCTTTTGAGCGATTTGACGAAGTTCCAAAAATCTCTATGTACCCTTTCTCCGTTATGAACTCCTGTGGGATTTGTGTTTATCCCGAGCTCCAATATGTTTTCGTAGATGAAAAGCTATCATGTCGTGCTAAAGCCCAGGTAATTTCAAATTGTTAGAAACTGCTGAAAATTGACTCCCCATAAGCCAAAAAAAAAAAAAAAAAAAAAAGTCCACGCGCATACATTTTGACGGGGTGATCCCTAAGCGTGACCCCTGACTATCGACCAATCCAAAGGCGTCTTTTGTTTTCAAGTTCAGCATATCTACTTTCAGTCTTTTCTTCTGCAAATAGCTGAAGGTCGAGTGACTTCATTTTCTGTGTTGTCAAAACATATATATGCCTGGCAAGAAATGTGCCCGCTGTCCTAAGGATATCTAAAATAAATTGCATCGATCTGTTTACTCTCATATCTTTTTATTCCATGTAAGTATTGAACCACTTTTACGGCGCATGTATGGAGAAATGTAGCGCTGAATCGGAACCATGTGTTATTGGTTTTGGTCACGTAATAAATATTTACGTCGTAAAGTAGTACAACGCGCGGACAAAGTTCTTTACAACACCCCGTGAAATTTTGAATTTTCAAAACACACACCAGCTTTATATGTGCTGAAGTAAGAACACATGTATTTCGGATTCCTTGGCGTTTCAAAAATACAATTATTTGCAGTATTACATGTATCTTGTTTGTGTTTCACTGGTGTCTTAATTGTAGCAACAGAACTATCCTTGTTTGTAGGCTATATACCAATAAAATAAATTGTTCTTTGTTTCATATAAAATTCAGCTACTTCAGAACAATTTTGTTAAAGTTTCTAGATTTTCACTCCGTCGTAGACCTATTTTCCACAAGATAACCATACATTTGCTTCAAGAAAACGAAAAGAAAAAGAGGTGTTGAGTAGTATGCAGTGAAATGCAAGTCAACTGAAGTCAGGTATCCTCATATTACCGCATTTCAGAAAGCGGTCCGCAGAATAAACACCCTACTTTTGTTTTCAAGTAAACAACTCGAAAATGCGAATATTAGCATGTAAAGTGTTCTATTTTATGTAAAATTCATTCCACGAGCGAAATAATGCTCATTTGGCCCCCGATTTACGCGCAAATGCTCGAAAAATGGAAAAATAAGGATTTATTTATTAGGGACTTCTTTCTGGAAGCACATTTTTGACCGAATTACTGCATTATAACTTATGAGAAATATCTTTTATCAAATTTCATAACATTTTCATCCCTATTTTCAAGAAAGATGTAATACCGAACATGTTAACAAGTTTCATTGTGAAAATTCGAGATTTTAGAGAAATATAGACATTTGAATGAGGCCACCCCCTACCCATTTTCTGGGCTAAATTTAGGCTCTATGGTCGCTTCATTGTAAATTTTGGTATGCATTATTTTTCACTTTGATTCTCAAATATCATTCATGCCGTCATGAATATGACTCAAATGGATGCATTTTGTGCATTTTCACACATTCTGGAGACAAAACATTGCAGAAATTGCTGCAGAAATAGGCGCATCTACTCAAAATATGGTCAAAATTCTTTTTTTCAAATTTAATGATTATTTTGCATTGAAAACATCATTTTATAACATATACAATCGATTTATGACTATTAAGACTAATTGTGATGTGTTTCGAGAAAAGTCTTATTTCAGCTCTTATTTTAACAACAACCATATCATTTTGAACAGTTACTTCTTTTTTCTGATGTGTTATCTGTTCCGGAATGATATCAAATAGTTTAGTCCTGTATCCATATTTACCAGACATTTCATCTAACATAATTTCTCTGAATTTCCTTGTTTGGCTACTATGGAATATTTTGCAGTGTGTCACAATCTCAGACAATGTCTGGCACGTCTCCTCACAGTAGTAATGTTACGCGCATATAGCCAATCTGCGCATTTGGTAAATCGCGCAGCGCAAATAACCAATTTGTTATCTGCGCAACGATTTGTAAATTGGGCAACCTTATATATTTCTTATATGCGCAGGGCAACTGTCTTGCGCGTTTGGTAAATG
>NW_026462645.1:0-65098 GCF_021730395.1 Mercenaria mercenaria
GATCACCTCATCAAGACGATGTGCAGAACCCATGAGTCAGCCTTGTCGGTTCAAGGTCAAGGTCACAACTCAAGGTCAAAGGTTTGAGCCTGCCATTTTGTGTCCGCTCTATATCTCCTAAACCCCTTAAAGGAATTTTATAAAACTTGGGTCAAATGATCACCTCATCAAGACGATGTGCAGAACCCATGAGTCAGCCATGCCGGCTCAAGGTCAAGGTCACAACTCAAGGTCAAAGGTTTGAGCCTTCCATTTTGTGTCCGCTCTATATCTCTTAAACCCCTTGAAGGAATTTTATAAAACTTGGGTCAAATGATCACCTCATCAAGACGATGTGCAGAACCCATGAGTCAGTCATGCCGGCTCAAGGTCAAGGTCACAACTTAGGGTCAAAGGTTTGAGCCTTCTATTTTGTGTCCGCTCTATATCTCCAAAACCCCTTGAAGGATTTTCATCAAACTTGGGTCAAATGATCACCTCATCAAGACGATGTGCAGAATCCATGAGTCAGCCTTGTCGGTTCAAGGTCAAGGTCACAACTCAAGGTCAAAGGTTTGAGCCTGCCATTTTGTGTCCGCTCTATATCTCCTAAACCCCTTGAAGGAATTTTATAAAACTTGGGTCAAATGATCACCTCATCAAGACGATGTGCATAACCCATGAGTCAGCCATGCCGGCTCAAGGTCAAGGTCACAACTCAAGGTCAAAGGTTTGAGCCTTCCATTTTGTGTCCGCTCTATATCTCTTAAACCCCTTGAAGGAATTTTATAAAACTTGGGTCAAATGATCACCTCATCAAGACAATGTGCAGAACATATGAGTCAGTCATGCCGGCTCAAGGTCAAGGTCACAACTTAGGGTCAAAGGTTTGAGCCTTCTATTTTGTGTCCGCTCTATATCTCCAAAACCCCTTGAAGGATTTTCATGAAACTTGGGTCAAATGATCACCTCATCAAGACGATGTGCAGAACCCATGAGTCAGCCTTGTCGGTTCAAGGTCAAGGTCACAACTCAAGGTCAAAGGTTTGAGCCTGCCATTTTGTGTCCGCTCTATATCTCCTAAACCCCTTGAAGGAATTTTATAAAACTTGGGTCAAATGATCACCTCATCAAGACGATGTGCAGAACCCATGAGTCAGCCATGCCGGCTCAAGGTCAAGGTCACAACTCAAGGTCAAAGGTTTGAGCCTTCCATTTTGTGTCCGCTCTATATCTCTTAAACCCCTTGAAGGAATTTTATAAAACTTGGGTCAAATGATCACCTCATCAAGACGATGTGCAGAACCCATGAGTCAGTCATGCCGGCTCAAGGTCAAGGTCACAACTTAGGGTCAAAGGTTTGAGCCTTATATTTTGTGTCCGCTCTATATCTCCAAAACCCCTTGAAGGATTTTCATCAAACTTGGGTCAAACGATCACCTCATCAAGGCAATTTGCAGAATTTATGAGTCAGCCATGTCGGCTCAAGGTCAAGGTCACAACTGAAGGTCAAAGGTTTGAGCCTTCCATTTCGTGTCCGCTCTATATCTCCTAAACCCCTTGAAGGAATTTTATAAAACTTGGGTCAAAATGATTACCTCATCAGAACGATGTGCAGAAATCATGAGTCAACCATGCCAGCTCAAGGTCAAGGTCACAACTAAGGGTCGAAGGTTTGAGTCTTCCATTTGGTGTCCACTCTGTATCTCCTTAACCCCTTGAAGGATTTTCATCTAACTTGGGTCAAATGATCACCTCATCAAGAACTCATGAGTCAGCCATGTCAACTCAAGGTCAAGGTCACAAATGAAGGTCAAAGGTTTGAGCTCTGTATCTCCTAAACCCCTTGAAGGATTTTCATGAAACTTTGGTCAAATGATCACCTCATCAAGACGTTGTGCAGAATTCATGAGTCAGCCATGTCAGTTCAAGGTCAAGGTCACAGCTAAAATCAAAGGTTTACCCTTTCACTATCCATAGCAGTGGCGGGGGATTTAGCTGTCTTTCAGACTGCCTTGTTGATTTCAAGATCAGTAGGTCAAAGGTCAAGGTCACATTGACCCGAAACAGTTAAATGGTTTCCGGACGATAACTGGAGAACGCTTAGGCCTAGGATCACAAAACTTAATATGAAGATTGATCATGACCTGCAAATTATTCTTGATTATTTTGAGGTAAGTAGGTCAAAGGTCAAGGTCACAGTGATCCGGAAAATTTAAACTGTTTCTGGACGGTAATGTAGAAATGTTTAGGCCTAGTATCACGAAACTTGATAGAGAGGTTGATCATGACCAGCAGGTGACCCCTATTGATTAAGAGGTCAGTAGGTCAAAGGTCAAGGTCACATTGACCAATAACATGTCTACAGTTTCAAGATGATAACTCAAGAATGCTTGGGCCTAGGATCATGAAAGTTGATAAGAAGGTTGGTCATGACCAGCAAATGACCTCTATCGATCTTGAGATTAGAAGGTCAAAGGTCAAGGTCACAGAGATCCAGAACAGTTAAAAGGTTTCCGGACGATAAATTAGGAACGTGTGGGCCTAGAATCACGAAACTTTTAAAGGATTGTTTATCATGACCAGCAAATGACTCCTGTTGATTTTGATATTAGTATGTCACAGTGATCCGGAACAGTTGAACCATTTCTGGATGATAACTTAGAAACACTTTGGTCTATGATCACAAAACTTGATAGGAAAGTTGATCATGACCAGCAGGTGACCCCTATTGATGTTGAGGTCAGTAGGTCAAAGGTCAAGATCACATTGACCAAGAACAGGTCTACGGTTTCCAGATGATAACTCAAGAAAGCTTGGGCCTAAGATCATGAAAGTTGATAAGAAGGTTGGTCATGACCAGCACTGGACCCCTATGGATTGTGAGAGCAGTAGGTCAGAAGTCAAGATCACAGTGATCCAGGACAGTAAACGGTTTCTGGACGATAACTCGGCCTAGAATCACGATTTTTGAAAGTGTGGGTGATCATGACCAGCAGATGACCCCTGCTGATTTGAGATCAGTAGGCCAAAGGTCAAGGTCACATTGACCCAGAACAGTAGAACATATTTTGCCAAATAACTATAGAATGTCTAAGATCAGATTTGATACAGAGGTCACTTATGACTGGTAAATGACCCACAATTATTGATTTGAGGTCAGTATGTCAAACATCCAGAGCACAGTGACCAAATAATTTCTGTTCCTTGTGCAAATACTGAATGCATCAGGGGGTGGGGGCATTTCATGTTCTACGAGCTCTTGTTTCATATTACAGTATGTCTGTCTGTCTACCTCTACCTGTCAATGTCCTAACACATCAAATTCTTGCCTTTCACACTGTTATTTCAAATTTGTTTAAATTTGCGTAAGTATCATTCCATTTGACAGTATAGAAATATCCAGCAATTTTTCCTCGGGGTCAAGAACACGTTCAAACCCTCAGATCAAGGTCAGATGTGAATAAAGGCCAATAAATTATATAAACATAGCTTGTCATATTACAAAAGTTTTAAGATGTTCCATTAAAGTAAGCTTATCATTTGCATGACATGGTTTTATTGTCTAGCCCGCTTGCGGAAGTGAAGACATAGTTGTCCAAATGGCTGTTCGGTGTATGTGCGTCCGTGCGTGCGTCCGTCTGGATTTGTTTGTCCGGACCATAACTTTGACATGCATGGAGCAATCTTGTTTATACTGGGCATGAATGTTAACCTCAGTGAGGGGGAGTGTCATGCGCAAACCCCAGGTTCCTATCTCAAAGGTCAAGGTCAAAGAGGTCAAAGGTCAAATTCAATAATGACTTTGTCCGAGCATTTCTTCTTCATGCATGAAGAGATTTTGATGTAACTTGGCACGATTGTTCACCATCATGAGACGGAGTGTCATGTGCAAGAATCAGGTCCCTAGGTCTAAGGTCAAGGTCACACTTAGAGTTCAAAGTATACAAGAGTGACAACTTTGTCCAGAGCATTTCTTCTTCATGCATGGAGGGATTTTGATGTAACTTGGCACAAATGTTCACCACAATGAGACAGAGTGTCGTGCGCAAGAACCAGGTCCTTAGGTCTAAGGTCAAGGTCACTCTTAGAGGTCAAAGGTCAGATACAAGAATTACTTTGTCCGGAGCATTTCTTTTTCATGCATAGAGGGAAAATTTTATGTAACTTGGCACAATTGTTCACCATCATGAGACGGAGTGTCATGCGCAAGAACCTAGAATTACTTCCCTTTGTTGTTACTATAAATAGCTTATTTCGTAACTTTTTTTATGCCCCCCTTCAAAGAAGGAGGGGTATATTGTTTTGCAGATGTCAGTCGGTCGGTCTGACGGAATGTAGACCAATCCGTTTCCGGATGATAACTCAAGAACGCTTGGGCCTAGGATCATGAAAGTTAATAGGGAGGTTGGTCATCACCAGCAGATGACCCTATTGATTTTGAGGTCTGTATGTCAAAGGTCAAGGTCACAGTGACCCTGAATAGTAAAACGGTTTCCGGATGATAGCTCAAGAACACTTGGGCCTAGGATCATGAAAGTTAATAGGGAGGTCGATAATGACCAGCAGATGACCTCTATTGATTTTGAGATCTGTATGTCAAAGGTCAAGGTCACAGTGACCCTGAATAGTAAAACGGTTTCTGGATGATAACTCAAGAACACTTGGGCCTAGCATCATGAAAGTTGATAGGGAGGTTGGTAATGACCAGCAGGTGAACCCTATTGATTTTGAGGTCAGTATGTTAAAGGTCAAGGTCACAGTGACCCTGAACAGTAAAACGGATTCCGGATGATAACTCAAGAACGCTTAGGCCTAGGGTCACGAAAGTTGATAGGGAAGTTGGCCATGACCAGCAGATGAACCCTATTGATTTTGAGGTCAGTATGTCAAAGGTCAAGGTCACAGTGACCAGGAACAGCAAAATGGATTCCAGGCAATAACTCAAGAACGCTTGGGCCTAGTGTCAGGAAAATTGATAGTTAGGTTGGCCATGACCAGCAGATGACCCCTATTGATGTTGAGGTCATTAGGTCAAAGGTCAAGGTCACATTGGCCAGGAATAGTTAAACGGTTTCTGATCTTCTTGTCCAAAACCATAGGGCCTAGGGCTTTGATATTTAGTGTGTAGCAAAATCTAGTGGTCCTCTACCAAAATTGTTCAGATTATTTCCCTGGGGTCAAATATGGCCCCACCCCGGGGTCGAATGGTTTACATGGACTTATATAGGAAAAAACTTTGAAAAACGTCTTGTCCAAAACCACAGGGCCTAGGGCTTTCATATTTTGTATATGACATTATCTAGTGGTCCTCTACTCAGATTGTTCAAATTATTCCCCTAGGATCAAATATGGCTCCGTCCTGGGGGTCACATGATTTACATAGACGTATATAGGGAAAAACTTTGAAAATCTTCTTGTCCAAACCACAAAGACTATGGCTTTGATATTTTGTAATGTAGCATCATTTAGTGGTTCTCTACCAAGTTTGTTCAAATTATCCCTCTAGGGTCAAATATGGCCCCGCCCCAGGGGTCATATGGTTCATATAGACTCGTACAGGGAAAAACTTAGAATCTTCATGTCCATAACTTACATCATTCAAATTTGGACTACATGTATAGTTTTGAGTGGCAAGATGAACCTTGACATGAGTTGACCTTGATCTTGACCTTGTGACCTACTTTCACATTTCTGTAGCTACAGCCTTCAAATTTGGACCACATGCATAGGTTTGTGTACCGAAAAAAAACTTTGACCTTGTTATTGACCTAGTGACCTACTTCCACATTTTTGAAGATACAGGCTTCAAATTTGGACCACATGCATAGTATTTTGTTCCAAAATTAAACTTGACCTTGATTTTGACCTTGTGACCTACTTTCACATTTCTCAAGCTACAGCCTTCAAATTTGAACCACAAGCCTAGTTTTGTGTACTGAAGTGAACTTTGATCTTGAGATTGACCTAGTGACCTACTTTCACATTTTTGAAGCTACAGGCTTCAAATTTGGACTGCATGCATATTTTTGTCTTCTGAATTGAAATTTGATCTTAAGAGTGACCTACATTCACATTTCTGAAGGTACAGGCTTCAAATTTGGACCACTTGCATAGTTTTGTGTTCTGAAATAAAATTTGACCTTGATTTTGACCTAGTGACCTACTTTCACATTTCTCAAGCTACAGCCTTCAAATCTGAAACACATGCATAGTTTTGTGTTCTGAATTGAAATTTGACATTGATTTTTACCTAATTTCTCAAGCTACAGCCTCCAAATTTGAAGCACATGCATAGTTCTGTCTACCGAAATGAACTTTGACCTTGAAATTGATCTAGTGACCTGCTTTCACATTTCTCAAGCCACAGCTTTCAAATTCGGACCACATACACATTGTTTTGTACCGAAATGAAATTTGACCTTGAGCTAGTCTTGAAATTTAGAACATTCAAAAATGGCTCAGTGGATGGCGCCAAGATCACTCTGTAATCTCCTGTTAGGTTAATAGGTTAAAGGTCAAGGTCTGATTAAACCAGAATGGTAGAACTTTTGTTTACAGTGAGCATATAATTTCTGTTCCTTGTGCAATTACTGAATGCATCAAGGGGGGCATTTCGTGTTCGACGAGCTCTTGTTATTACTGGTTGTAGGGAAAAATCAAGACTACTTTTCTGTTGTACAACATGCGATTTTGAGGTGTATTTTGACCTATCTCTACTGGTAAGGATTTTTGTATGGGCTTAGAATTTTTTTTTTTTTTAAGATTTACTTCCCTTTGTTGTTACTACAAATAACTTATATTGTAACTTTTTGCATGTGTACAAGGTAATCGCATTTTTACGTTTGAAATATGATTTTACGGTTGCTTAGAGCCGTCGTTATCCCATTTTGTTGTTTCCACGTCAAAGGTCTTGTCACCAATTTTGAAAAAAAATATACATTAGATACTTTTATATAAAATAATTTCTATATAAACTATTTTAATATTCTATAAAGTTTGTAGATGAACACACTGTAAGTGTTTCTTTTTGTCAACAGAATAAAGGCCAATGCCATCGGAGAAGAATTGCATTTGGGTGGTTTTCAAAATAATGAAGCAAAAATGTGACATAGGGGTTGAAAATTCAAACCTATTTCTTAGAGTGGTCACCTACTAGTATTTTATATGATAGCAAATACTTCAAATTTCAAGGAAATAGCTTTGGGAAAGTGTTGAGAAATACCAGTCAGAAAATATTTCAGCCTTAATATAGAGATAGTACCTAAGTTTTTCAAAACATAGGTATGAAGTGAAAAGGGTTTGAAATGAAGACACATGTACATATATTTCTCAAAAATAGATATATTAACAATATTTTAACCAGAAGCGTAGAGTTATGAGCATTTAATATTTTCATGTAAAAGAAAATTTTGTGATCAAGGAAATGTAACTCTTCTTGGACCTGGAGAGCAGAAACATCAAAGGGACATAATATAGCAAATATTTTCTACTTGGGTGCATTTGATTTAACATTCAACTGTGATCTGGATTTCTAAATAATGATCCGTGATACTGTGTGCCTAAAATATAGAACAACTGGAACAGTCCTTTAACAGCAAAAGATAACTGGGACTCGAACCCAGGACCTCTCACACCTAAGGCAGACACTCTACCACTTCTCTATAACAGCAGTAGCTATAGCCAGGCAGTTTAAGTGCACCGATTACATTACGTGAACTGGAACAGTTTTGTGACAACTGACTCCGGATTAACGGTGTATCCGCTTCGTTACCTGAAGGCAATTTTCGTGTAAAGAAAAAATATAATCTAATGCTGCAAACGTTTTAATCGGTCAAAACTGCCCAAATTTCTCTGACGTGTTTTTTAGAGTATGAAGTTACTAACTGGTAGTACCAGTGAAATATAACTTACACTGAATCACATATATTTGCCTTTTTAGCAGCTGGCGAACGGCAAAGACAGTGGGCTTTGTTCTAATATAAGCAGTTATTTTACCAATTTTTACAGGATATCAATTGATAGGAAATTACAGTTACAAATTAAATACCTTTCTGCAACACATGGAGTCATTAGCATTCACTGTCAATCAGTTTTATGACTAAGATCGACGATCATTCATTCATTCATTCAAATAATTTATAGAGTCGGTTGTTTACATTTTCAATCGTAACCGGTGCTCTTGTAAAAACCACTTTTTTTTGAAAAATTGAAGAATGCATAGAGCTATGGTACGATCTCTACTTAATAATTCGAAAGTTTGGTGAATTTCCAGCAAAATGGGTGGTAAATGCTGTAATGTTTTATGACAAGGAAATATGTATAACAGTAATTTTTTCAACATTTATGATAGTAATAGGTATATGTGAGTGGTTTGAAACTTAATTTATCAAATATTTGTGGACAATGGTTTTCAAAATCACCATTTCTGCATAAATATGACATGAAAATAAAATTCTACCTAGAAAAGTTATTGCTCAATGAAAAATAATTAACCTATTATTATAAAACCTATTCTTTTCTCACAGTTTGCATGTTCATCAACCACATGCTAAATTTCAAGAATGTACTGTAAGAATAATTTCTAAAATTGTCATCTCAAAACAGTTATTTTACAGGTGCACAGGGGACACATATTTGAAATTATTGTTGTATTCATTTATTATTAGTTTTCTGTTTATAAAAAGACTATTGGTGATCAACTTAAGACAAATCCTTTCAAACAAATAGTGTATGACTATTCCACAAAATAACTACAAAACTGAAAGTTTTCGCAACAAAACTTGAAAATTCAGCAGCATGTAATGTTTTAAGTGACAAAATAAGTGACTTTAAACATAACTAACACATTGAAATCACTTAGTTTACGTGCACTGCTTATTCAAAGTATGAAAATGACCAAATGTCATGCATGGTATAATGGAATGGTAAAATACATGCATACTTTATGATGTTACTGTGAAGATGCACAGGGGACAAATTGCACCCAAAAATATATTTATAGAATATGTTCATATCTAAGTAAAATTCTTTCAACTACACAATATTCATTGGTGAACATTAATATATGCAGGCAAACTTGACAGCTTAAGAAGCAATAAAGTTGATATTTCCACTTTTTAACTTGAAAATTGGCAACTACGGCAAAAATGCAAACAATGAATTTTAAATTGTCCAGGGTTTCTTTTATAATGCTAAATTATTAAGTAATGCCTAAATTTTGTGTACACATTGCTTAGAATTAGTGATGGGCAAATCGGTTAGATTTGCCAATCGATTAATCGGCATAATCGGACAAGCCAACCGATTCGATTAATCGGATATAATCGGATAATCGGTTACTCTAGTTGCATATCTATATAAGGTCATCTCACAGTGTATGTTTTATGTCATTGCTTAAGAAATGAACGACACAGACCTCAAATATCATATTTCTATTGTATCCCTTCATAAACATGAGTAAGTTAACAGCATAAAAGTAAAATATTTGTGAAGATAGTAAAATTCAAATCAGGTACTTGTCTTAATTTCACAAGGGACTTATCCAGTGATATTGTGTTATCAAATTAAAATTGTTTGGAGCAAAAAACGTATTAATGATTTATTAATTCTTAGTTTATGACTGGAATGATTTCAATCCCACAATATCAAAAAATGAAAATTCCTTTGCTAATATGCTTGCGTAAGTCTTACGGCATGCTATGCATACTGCCATACTAATGTCAAGAGTTTAGGTTGATGGTTTTCCCGGCTTAATGTTGTAAAAGCCATATATCTTCGAAAATCTGGGTGATCACAGATGACCTCAATTTCCTTCGAGAATTTGGAGGAAGCCATTTTTAGGTAGAGTACTTTCCCCAAAGAACCATAAATACCAGAAAGAAAGAGGTCAGAAACAACTAAATTATCCGTTTAGGGTGCCAAGTAATTAATCGGTCAGGGAAAAGTGAAGTCGGCGATCGCGCTCATGAATGCAATGCCGACGATTATTCGATTGTCGCCGATTGTCGGCCCATCACTACTTAGGATATAGAACTGCCACCATATATTACAGCAATGCTAAGGTAATTGATGAATGTGAAAAAAGGGTGCACAGGGGACATCACTTTTGGCTTTGTGAATGTTTAACAGTCCTTTATATGTGAAGTTGAAAGCTGCTTTTGTATCCACTGTAACTCCCTTTCAAAGAAAATAAAGTAAAATCCCATTTTATTTAAACACCCTTGTTATCCGGATAATACGAAATGATGTGATAATTCCAAAATGCTACAAACCCGAGGAAATGTCAAACTTGGTACATGGACATAGTTTTTTTTCTCAATATTTTCTTATTACTCATTCTGATTGTTTAAAGTATTATAACTGATTCAACATGGTTTAGAAGCTGTAACATTTGCACTAAACAATTTGAATATAGGACATATTGTTCAGTATGGAGAACCCCAAACAATGTGTACATTTTGCTTTTGAGAATGAGTTTGGCGATTCAAAGCGTTGTCATCCTCATTTAATGGACTTTTGGTAATGAATATTATTTTGTATTATTCAGCTATTATATAAACAATGATATGAACATGTTCAAAAGTTTTTATTTTAGATCAATTAACCCACATTGACAAATATATAAGCATATGTAGTAGTCGATGGATACTGACCCAAGTGTTCATAGAAATTTCGAAGATAAAGCCCGAAATGCTATGAGGATAATAGCCAATATTGTAGTTTGAAATTTTGCATATGCTGTTCTAAAGGTACCGATTGTTGTATATTTAATAAGTATCCTCATAAAATGTGGTAACTAATGGCTGTAGCATGCCCAAGGTAATGTTCTATAAACATGGTCAGTACCAGATGTTCCTGAAACAGATTATCAAAAGGGTAAATGTCTGTATCTTTGTAAAATTCTGTTTTAAGTCTGCTGTCAGAAGGTTCTAAAGCTTACACGCCTGTATCTTTTCTGCTAGATTTTGGTAAAACATTAAACAAGCCAGAACAGGTAAATTTAACACCTGAATCTAAATGTGCTGAGATTCCACAGGGGGAGGGGGTAGACCCATATTTAGAAATTAAGTACATTTGTATGCTAGGGGTCTGTTACCATTTTAAGAGTGTGAAAATAATGGCACATTAACAGGTCAGTTTTGCTGGAATATGTTGAATACTGCTGTGAATTCATAGAAGTACATTCCCTTAATCCCTTAACTGATAATAGTTTGATAATGTACTTAATAATTTAGTACACTTGTTAACTTTTCTTTACAAAGTTGTCCCCCAACCAAAATTTCATCTGCAATACAAGACACATGCATTTCTATACTGAAATTCCAGTGTATAGGATAAGGTCTACGTTCATTAACTTAATATTTAATCAATATCCCCTTCCCTCTTCTTCTGTAAGTTCAATACATTTTTTGCTTTGTTCCTTAGGCTATAATAACATGGTATTTTGACTGCTGTTCAAAATCTGTGGTATGTTTTGTGGTGTTGAAAATCCTGGGCATTTTTGAAGACATTATTATATGTCTCGTGGATCTTGGTAGGTTGAAGATAACCTCCATCCACTCCAAAGGCCATTTCTAAAGGAGCCAAAGATCTGTATAGGTTGACTGCCGGGTACCCCCCTCCCCCCACCCCACAACCAGTACTGAAACAAGTGCCAGTATGGCCATATCTTTTCGGCATTCGATCTTTATCGGGTCTTTATCCGAAGTCATCATTCGGACTATCTCTGTAATTGTAAGAATTACATTCATGGAAAGAGAGTGTTAAAATTTCTTTCCGATAACATATGAGGCAAAAACTCTTAATCTGCGATGGGTTTCATATGCTCTACTTATTAGTATGCTGTGCCTGCTACCAGTATAACAAGAGCTGTCAGAGGACTATTCAACAGCCTTGTCAACTGAATAAATACAAAAGTCGAAAAAGGGGGCATAATTTTGTTAAAATGGGGAAAAGGGTTATTGAACCTTCACAGTGCTTATCAGCTCATGACTGAGTGTGTGAAATTTCATTCCTTTCCCCTTAGTGGATACTGAAATACCAGCTTACATACAAAAACTTAAAACAAAAATACTGCTGAGTTGAAAAAGGGGCATAATTTTGAAACAATGCAAATTAGAGTTATGGGACCTGCACAGTGCATGTCAAATCATGACAGTGAACAAGTGTGTGAAGTTTCAATCCATTAGCATTAGAGAGAACTGAGATACCAGCTTACATACATAACCGTAACCAAGAATTTCTAAGTCGAAAAAGAGACATGATTTTGTAAAAAAGCAAAATAGAATAAGTATGTGAAGTTTCAATCCATTCCCACAAGTGGTTACTGAGATACCAGCTTACATACAAAACCTTAACCAAATCGGGACGCCGACGCATGGGTGAGTCCAACAGCTCTACTATTCTTTGAATAGTCGAGCTAAAAATCGTTAACAAGCTCATATCATCATGTTCTTACAAACTCATTCACCAAAACATGTCCACACACACAAAACTGGTCAATGTGTAATGGTATGTAAATGAAAGAAGTCAATGACGGCTGTTATCCACTTTCAAAGACAACACATGTAAGGCATTATCCATGGCCATTTTCGGCTATTATCCATTTTTCACACAAGGATCAAAACAAATGGTTTTGACATAAAAATGTCAAATGTAAACAACTTACTCTAAACTAAGTCAGATAGTGAATTGGTAGGGCTGTATATACAGTGAATTACAAGCATAAAAAACAATTCGAAATATTTTTTATGAATTTTCAAACTAAACTTACATGGATTTTGTAAACTATTTAACATACTGTGTATTGTATTCTCAAAAATAAAGTAAAATAGTTTAAGTTCCATGGAAAAAAATCACCATTCGTTCTTTTTGCAACATCTGGTGGTTAAAACCTCTTATCAAGCCACAGCAATTTACCGAAAAACCTGAAATTTTCAGAAGCGTTCATCTGTCATTTTGTAGCATTTTGGTATTATCACATCATTTTGTATTATCCGGATAACAAGGGTGTTTAAAGAATAAAAGAAATCTTAAGCTTAACTACAGAAAAGGTGCACAGGGAACATTTTTGGGTGTTTGGGTGTATAGACATTCATCAAGATTTTGAGGAAGTTGATTCATTACCGGTAAACAAAACAAGAGGACCATGATGGTCCTGAATCGCTCACCTGCCCCCACATGAACTGAGTATGATGTCGTTTTTTTCTATTATTTGACATAGTGACCTAGTTTTTGAGCTCATGTGACCTACTTCTGAACTTGACCTAGATATCATCAAGATAAAAATTCTGATCAATTTTCATGAAGATCCATTGAAAAATATGGCCTCTAGAGAGGTCAAAAGGTCTTTCTATGTTGAGACCTAGTGACCTAGTTTTTGAGCGCAGTTGACCCGGTTTCAAACTTGACCTAGATATCATCAAGATGAACATTCAGACCAACTTTCATGCAGATCCCATGAAAACTATGGCCTCTAGGGTGGTCACAAGGTTTTTCTATTATCTGACCTACTGACCTAGTTTTTGAACGCATGCGACCCAGTTTACAAACTGACCTAGATATTATCAAGATGAACACTCTGACCAATTTTCATGCAGATCCCGTGAAAAATATGGCCTCTACAGAGGTTACAAGGTTTTTCTATTATTTGACTTACTGACCTAGTTTTTGACCGCACGTGACCAAGTTTCAAACTTGACCTACATATCATCAAGATGAACATTCTGACCAATTTTCATACAGATCCCATGAAAAATATGACCTCCAGGGAGGTCACAAGAACTTTCTATTTTTAGACCTACTGACCTAGTTTTGGATCGCAGTTGACCCAGTTTCGAACTTGACCTAGATATCATCAAAATGAACATTCAGACCAACTTTCATGAAGATCTTGTGAAAACTATGGCCTCTAGAGTGGTCACAAGGTTTTTCTATTATTTGACTTACTGACCTAGTTTTTGACCGCACGTGAACCAGTTTCAAACTTGACCTATATATCATCAAGATGAACATTCTGACCAATTTTCATCCAGACCCCATGAAAAATATTACCTCCAGGGAGGTCACAAGAATTTTCTATTTTTAGACCTACTGACCTAGTTTTGGACCGCAGTTGACCCAGTTTCGAACTTGACCTAGATATCATCAAGATGAACATTCAGACCAACTTTCATGCAGATCCCATGAAAAATATGACCTCTAGAGAGGTCACAAGGATTTTCTATCATTTGACCTACTGACCTAGTTTTTGACCGCAGTTGACCCGGTTTCAAACTTGATCTAGATATCATCAAGATGAACATTCTGATCAATTTTCATGCAGATCCAATGAAAAATACGGCCTCTACAGAGGTCACAAGGTTTTTCTATTAATTGACCTACTGACCTAGTTTTGGACCGGATGTGACCCAGTTTCGAACTTGACCTAGATTACATCAAGATGAACATTTTGACCAATTTTCATGCAGATCCCATGAAAAATATGACCTCCAGAGAGGTCACAAGGATTTTCTTTTATTTGACCTACTGACCTAGTTTTTGACGGCACGTGACCCAGTTTCGAACTTGACCTAGATATCATCAAAGTGAACATTCAGACCAACTTTCATGAAGATCTTGTGAAAAATATGGCCTCTAGAGAGGTCACAAGGTTTTTCTATTTTTAGACCTACTGACCTAGTTTTTGACCGCACATGACCCAGTTTCGAACTTGACCTAGATATCTTCCAGATGAACATTCTGACCAACTTTAATAAAGATCCCATGAAAAATGTGACCTCTAGAGTGGTCACAAGCAAAAGTTTACGCACGCACGCACGGACGCACGGACGACGGACGCCGGACGCTGCGCGATCACAAAAGCTCACCTTGTCACTATGTGACAGGTGAGCTAAAAATCATATGGTGTCTTCAAAGCTTAAAGGATTAAGATCTTAGAAAAACATTAGGACTTAAAAAAAGTAATGGGGTTGTGAAATTGTAGAGTTCAACATTTAAATTTAGTAGTTTTTTCACTATTTTTTGTGAAGGGGGTTCAATCACAAGATGTGAAATATTGGTAAGAATAAGATGCTGTTGATGAAAAAAAGTATTTTGCTTTAAATGTGGGGAGTTTAAGTTTTATGAAAAATCAAAGCTGTAATAAAGCTTGGTTTGAAAACAATAAAACACTGTTGAAAACTAGCCTTCATATAAAATGTCACACTTTTTTGGGTGCACAGGGGACAAAATTAGCTATATAATTCAATGTAACTTTAAAACTGCTTGAGCCATTTAGCTGAAATTGCACACATTTATTGACTACATTGATCTGGATATAATTTACATTGTACGCCAAAGCACTTTCTAAAACTGAACTGAATTAAAATAAGGTGAGAGAGAAGAAAAATCTTCATTATTTTGAAAACCACCCATTTTGACATTCTTATTCCTTTTTACAAGTATTTAACCAATTATTAATTTAAAAAAAGAATACGGTATCCTTTGCTCAGTGTTCATGGTTTTACTTTACTTTGATTTCATGTTGTTTTAATGCCAATTTGTATATGCATCATTTGAAAATGAGACAAATTTTGTCTGTCCGCCTCAAAACAGGACTCATATTTTATTTCCATACATGCATAATTATATTGAGCTAAATTTAAAAACAAGTGTCAATATGAAACTACAAAAATAGTTGTCAGGTAATTAGAGGGGCGTTATAATATGGCCCTTGAAATTTCACATTTTCATGTCCTTAACCTTTATCGTCACTTACAAAAAACATTATTAATACTCGCAAAAGACATGCTGCGAAAATGTCAACTGATGTATGCTTTTTATTTAAAACTGTTTTTTTTTTGTATTCAGCCCATTAAAACAAATTTCAGTTTGCCGATGATAACATCTGAAGCTCGTCTTAAAATATTTTGCGTGATGATTTAATTCTTATATACGTAATAATTTCAGCATGTCGTCAGGTGTAAAGGCTGTCTATGGTGGCTAAATTAAGATATTTCGTGATGTTGTATTGACTTGCGCGCGGTTTATGCAGCACGTTTCTTTGTGTCGTCCTGGCACACGCCAACACACCATAACAAAACTATGAAAGTTGTGTGTGTTGTTTTGGTATGCGCACCAAAGACACAAAACAAATCTTATAAGATACATAGAACACGACAGAAGGATACAATTAATCAATTATTAACAGAGAGCTTGTGTAACGGAAAAACCTTTCATACATTTGATGGATTCTAAAACTTTCACTAGAAGGTGCAGCTGTTAGCGAGAAAGTGTTTTCTTTGCTGTAAAGAGAGAACGTCATCCAGTTGCTCAAAATTACTTATCAGTTACTTAATTATCAAAGTTTCCAGCTAGGTGGGGAAAAAAATGATAATATATGAATGGCATTTTGTCACGGTGTAATCGCCTCTCTAGAGGAATATGTAGCGAATTGCTACCTTCGTACCTGTAAGAAATGTCAAAGGTTTAAAAATCATTACAATTTTGGTTATAATGAATTATTGTACATAGTTGATTGTCAGCAGTTTTGCAAAAGTTTGATAGAATATGATTATTATCTTAATTTTCTGATTTCTATTACTATTTAAGGGACAGATGTAAGTACTCGAAAAGCCGTCAATTTCTGGAAACATCTTGAAATCAGGACTAAGCCTAATTTTTGGAAAAAAGTATCAATTTTGCATTAAATTTGAAAATGGCATACCATGTTTTTCTTAAAATGGTGTTCATAATAAAATTCTGATAGGAAAATACCAGTTTTACCTGGGTTGAAGCAATTTTCAGGAAATGTAAGTTTTTCTTTATAGGTTAGAATGTACTGAATGTCTCCGCTACTATTTTCAATGTAAAATGACAATACATAGCAATTTCTTGTCAGCATTTCCAGCCTTTCACTTCTTGCAAGAGAGTCCTAGTCTTCAAGGTCTGTCTATAGACAATCAATAAATAAAAAATAATATATTGCGCTTTCCATAACGCAGTGCATGGTCACATGACTGAGATACATGAAAAAAACAAACAATAATATTGCGTTGGAAGACATCAGCAGGTACCTGCATTCACTTTCATGTTTACCAGCAGGTTCTACACAAATTTGGAACAATATAACGTTACATACATGTAGCTTTAAATCATCCACAGACATGCTTCCTTACAATACAGTATCAATACATCTGGCATGAAAATGGCCTTTACTAGGCATGAATATAGCACTACATACTGATATGGATTACTTTCATTGTGAACACAGAGGCAAAATCACCGAATTACTCCCTTCGTCCCTTATTTGAATACAAGTTTCTCAAGAATCTCAACTTTCTTTTGAGTAGCAAATAGTTTCGTTGTAACAAAGTCGTCAAGCTCGCTTTGACGCTTTGCCGTTTTTCATCTGAAATGGCTATCATCTGCATGCTTTTTAAAAAGTATTTTTCAATATTTATAAATGAATACGTGCATATTAGCAAAATGAATACAATTTGTCACGGTTCAGTGGTTTTTGCCATAAACTTCAGAACATTGTATGAGAACATTACAATGAAATTGTCAACTAAAAATGTTTCAGAAAAGTCTACTTATGTATACATTGACATTTTATCCACTTTTATATAAATTCTACTTGGCACGGCATCAACCTTGTTCTTTACATGCATTTTTTCAAAATAGGTCAATGTGTACATGTTTTACATGCAGAAATGCTTAAATCAATAAAGTTCGACACGCTCCAGTAATTTTGCAACGAACACAAAACAAACATATGTATCGCGTCAGCATTTAAAAGACAAATATTTGTACAAAACACTTTTAGAATTAAACAAAGAACAAAAAAGTTATGACAAGTACAATGAAAATCTCCACAGGTAAAGTTTCACAAAAATCGGCCTATATTTTGTTAAATACCTCATGCATCGATGGGTTCCACATCAGAATTGTAATATTATGATATAATACGCAAGAATCATACAAAACAAAAACTCTTCTACAAAGTGCACAATCCTTCAGCCTATAACCTACACTATGCAGGAACACTTGATAGGTTAACTGAACATCATTACATGACAGAAATATGGCAAAATTGAATCATATTGAAACAAAATACAAAAAAAAGGAAATTTCGTTTGATAAATTTATGCATAACAAAAATAAAATTTGTGATAGTGTACTGTATATAACATAGAAAAAACAATTCCTTTTCAGATTGATGTACCTCCTCCTGATATATCTCCTTGAATACAATATATCTGCCATGTGAAAGGAACAAGCTGCAAGATATACTGTGGAAGTGGGGGCCTATGTAAAAAAAACATTTTATTTATAGAATATAAGAAGTCTGACACTAAACTACTGAAAAGGTGCACAGTGAACATTTTTGTGTGTATAGACTTTCATCAAGATTCTGAGAAAGTTGATTTATTAAACAAAAACTAGTCATATTGTGTCTTCAAAGCTGAAAAGATTAAGATCTTAGGAAAACATTAGGACTCAAGAAAAGTAAAGGGGTTATGAAACTGTAGTGTTCAACATTTAAATTGAGTGTGTTTTTTTTTTACTACATTTTGTGAAGAGGGTTCCATCACAAGAGGTGCCATATTGGTAAGAATGAGATGTAGTTTATGAAAAAAAGTATTTTGCTTTAAATGTGCAGACTTTCAGTTACATAAAAAATCAAAGCTGTAACAAAAAAGCTTGATTAAAAAAAGCACCCTGTTGGCTTCCTCAAATGGAAAAATCTAAATTTAAGCCAGGTGATCATGTTAATAGTAATTCAAAGTCAGCGACCTTAATTCTGGCATAATTCACAGACTATTGGCCATGTGCCATATAATGATGAGAACTAAAGTTTAAATCAAATTCATTAAGTAATAATAAATTTAAAGTGAATGTGCACCACAATTAACATAAAATTTCTAGCTTAAAAGGGGGATTTAATTCATGAAATACTGGTGCAGTATATATGGCTCTTGCGTGATATAATATGGGTGATGATGTGGTACAACTACTCTAAGTTTGAATCAAATCTGTTTGGTAATAACAGAGATAGAGTAAAAGTACATCAAAATTTTAACCTGATATTTTAAGTAACAGGGTAGTAATTCATAAAATATTATTAAGAGTTATAGTCCGTGTGTCTATTGATATGCATAGGTGTTGATGATGAAGTACAATTATTCAAAGTTTGAGTCAAATCATTTTGGTAATAATAAAAATACAGCGAAAGTGCATCAAAACTTTAACCTAAAACTTTAAGTAACAAGAGCACCGCCTTGCGGGTGCTGACGCTCATC
This sequence comes from Mercenaria mercenaria, assembly GCF_021730395.1. Lineage (NCBI taxonomy): Eukaryota > Metazoa > Mollusca > Bivalvia > Venerida > Veneridae > Mercenaria > Mercenaria mercenaria. Next base: position 19,266 of record NW_026462645.1, read on the forward strand.
TGATGTTTTGTATAATAGAAAAATTGTCCTACCCATGATTTTCTAAGTCCAAAAAGAGCCATAATTTTTGCAAAAAGCAGGATGGAGTTATGTTTCTTGATGTACAGAGTCAGCTTATGATGGTGAACAACTGTTGCAAGTTTCAAAGCAAAAGCTTTGATAGTTTAGGAGAAAAGTTGACCTAAACATAAAACTTAACCAATAAATCTGATATTTTCTAAGTCCAAAAGGGGCCATAATTCTTGCAAAAAGCAGGACAGGGTTATGTTTCTTGCTGTACATGGTCAGCTTATGATGGTGAACAATTGTTGCAAATTTTAAAGCAATAGCTTTGATAGTTTATGAAAAAAGCTGACCTAAACATAAAACTTAACCAAGAAATCTGATTTTCTAAGTCCAAAAGGGCAATAATTCTTGAAAAAAGCAGGATGGGGTTACGTTTCTTGATGTACAGTGTCAGCTTATGATGATGAACAAGTGATGCAAGTTTCAAAGCAATAGCTTTGATAGTTTAGGAGAAAAGTTGACCTAAACATAAAACTTAACCAAGAAATCTGATATTTTCTAAGTCCAAAAGGGGCCATAATTCTTGCAAAAAGCAGGATGGAGTTATGTTTCTTGCTGTACAGGCTATTGATGGTGAACAGATATTGCAAGTTTCAAAGCAATACCTTTGACAGTTTAGGAGAAAAACTGACCTAAACATAAAACTTAACCAGGCAACGCCGACGCCAACACCGATCAAGTGATGACAATAACTCATCTTTTTTTTTTTTTTTCAAAAAATCAGATGAGCTAAAAGGGGGAATGATTCATAAAATATAGGTGTCAGAGTTATGGTCCTTGTGTCAAATGATGAAGTTGATGATGCTGAACATTTACTTTAAGTCTGGAATAAATTCCTTTTGGAATAACAGACAAATAGTGAAATGCATCAAAATTAACATGAAATTCTAAGTAAAAAGGGGGGGGGGCATAATTCATGAAATATTGGTGCCAGAGTTATGGACCTTGTGTCTCCTCATCTGGGTGATGATGTCAAACAACTGTTTTCAGTTTGAACCAAATCCATTTGGTAATAACTGAGATAGTGTGAAAGTGCACCAAAACTTTAACCTGAAATTTTAAGTAACAAGAGAGTCATGATGACCCTGGATCGCTCACCTGAGAAATATGAGCTACATGTTTCAAATGTCAAACTGATGATTTTTAGAATTTTTTGGAAGATTTTCCGATATACAATCAAGTAACCCCTGGGGCAGGGCCAATTTTACCACGGGGGTCATGATTTGAACAAAGTTTGTAGAAGTCTACTAGGCAATGTTACATATCAAATATCTAAGATCTAGGCCTCCTGGTTTATTTTTAGTAAATTTATGAAGTTTTCCCTATGTAAAATCAAGTAACCCCTGGGGCTGTGTCAATTTGACCCTGGGGGGTCAAGATTTGAATAAATTTTGTAGAGGTCCACTAGGCAATGCTACATGTCAAATATCTAAGCTCTATTTTTAGAAAATTTTGAAGATTTTTCTATGTACAATCAAGTAACCCCCTGGGGCGGGGTCAGTTTGACCCCAGCAGCCATGATTTGAACAAATTTTGTAGAAGTCTACTAGGCAATGCTACATGTCAAATATCTAAGATCTAGGCCTTCTGGTTTATTTTTAGAAAAGTTTTGAAGATTTTCCTATGTAAAATCAAGTGACCCCTGGGGTGGGGTCAATTTTGACCCCGGGGGTCATGATTTGAACAAATTTTGTAGAGGTCTACTAGGCAATGCTACATGTCAAATATCTAAGCTCTAGGCCTTCTGGTTCATTTTTAGAAAAATTTTGTAGATTTTCCTATGTAAAATCAAGTGACCCCTGGGGCGGGGTCAATTTTGACACTGGGGGTCATGATTTGAACAAATTTTGTAGAGCTCTAGGCCTTCTGGTTTATTTTTAGAAAGTTTTGAAGATTTTTCTGTACAATCAAGTAACCCCATGGGGCGGGGTCAATTTGACCCCGGGGGTCATGATTTGAAAATTTTTTGTAGAGGTCCACTAGGCAATGCTACATGTGAAATATTTAAGCTCTAGGCCTTCGGGTTTAATTTTAGTAATTTTTTGAAGATTTTCCTATGTAATTGACCCCTGGAGAGGGGCCAATTTTACCCTGGGGGTCATGATTTGAACAAAGTATGTAGAAGTCTACTAGGCAATGTTACATATCAAATATCTAAGATCAAGGCCTTCTGGTTTATTTTTAGTAAATTTATGAAGATTTCCCTATGTACAATCAAGGAACCCCTGGGGCTGGGTCAATTTGACCCTTTGGGGAGGGGAGGGGGGGGGTCAAGATTTGAACAAATTTTGTAGAGGTCCACTAGGCAATGCTACATGTGAAATATCTAAGCTCTAGGCCTTCTGGTTTATTTTTAGAAATTTTTTGAAGATTTTCCTATGTAAAATCAAGTGACCCCTGGGGCGGGGTCATGATTTGAACAAATTTTGTAGAGGTCCACAAGGCAATGCTACATGTCAAATATCTAAGCTCTAGGCCTTCTGGTTTATTTTTTTAAAAATTTGAAGATTTTCCTATAGAAATCTATGTAAAATCAAGTGACCCCTGGGGCGGGGTCAATTTTGACCCCGGGGTCATGATTTGAACAACTTTCGTACAGGTCCACTAGACAATGCTACATGTCAAATATCTAAGCTCTAGGGCTTCTGGTTTTTGAGAAGAAGATGTTTTAAGATTTTCCTATGTAAAATCAAGTGACCCCTGGGGCGTGGTCAATTTTGACCCCGGGGTCATGATTTGAACAAACTTGGTAGAGGTCCACTAGGCAATGCTTCACACCAAGTATCTAAGCTCTAGGGCTTCTGGTTTTTGAGAAGAAGATTTTTAAAGATTTTCGTTTCGGTTGCCATGGCAACCAGAGTTCTGCATGGAATTCAATTCTTTGAATAATTTTTGTAGAGCTTCACCCAAAGAACATTCCTGTGAAGTTTGGATGAAATTGGCCCAGCGGTTTATGAGGAGATGTCGTTTAAAGTAAAAGTTTACGGACGGACACTGGATGCCGGACGGTGAGTGATCCTAATAGCTCACCCTGAGCCTTTGGCTCTGGTGAGCTAAAAAGAGGGATAATTCATGTAAAAAGAGCTGTCCAAAAGAAAGCGCGCTCCACTATTCGGCGATTTGACAGAAAAATGAATTTATATCTCAATAAGAGACTTTACTTTGAAACTTTAACCTTGAAAATAACGTAAGTATAACACCTTGGTGACCTTGACCTTGACCTTGGGCATAATGGGCCCAGCCCCTGCACATACTTTGTTTGTATGCTGGACATTGTTGATGTGAAGTTACAATAAGACATAAGTTGCCGAAAAACTGTAACCTTAAAAATAACCGAAGTATAAAACCTTGGTGACCTTGATCTTTGGTATTATGGGCCTAGCCCCAGCACATACTCTGTTTGTATGCTGGACAATATTTATTTGAAGTTACAGTAAGATATAAATGCAACAGTAACAAAGATATGACAGAACAAAGGTTGCCGAAAAACTTTAACCTTAAAAATAACCTAAGTATTACACCTTGGTGACCTTGAACTTGGGTATAATGGGCCCAGTCCCTTCACATACTTTGTTTTTATGCTGGACAAGGTTTGTTAAGTTACAGTAAGATATAAGCAATAGTAACAAAGAAAACAAAGGTTGCCAAAAAACTTGAACCAAGCAAGCTCACGCCGACGCCGGGGCGAGTAGAATAGCCCTATTTCAGAATAGTGGAGCTAATAATGGTGCGGGAGTTATGGCCCTTGTGCCATATGATGTGGGTGATGATGAGGAATATTTATTTAAAGTTTGAAACATCAAGTAATAGTAGAGATAAAGAGAAAGTGCATCAAAACTTGCGGACGTGGAAGGACACCGACACCAGGGCGAGAAGGATAGCTCTCTATACTTTGTACAGCCGAGATAAAAATTTTGGCAACTGTTACCAAACTATCCAGAGCTCTGATATAAACATGTCAGAAATTGTGTTTACATTTAATTTTTCACCATCGTTTAGTACAAAATGTTAGCACAGCTTCGCAAATTACAAGTTGTATAGTGTAATGAGTTTCAACATAAAAATCACAAGTACATTTTGTATATTTTATATGTGTTGGTGTGCAAAATACAACAAAAACTACGGTAGCGCTTTCATCCTGTCGCACTGACCTGTTTTCTTTCGCTCGGGGCATTATGGGTAAGAAATATTTTCAACATGGAGCCGTAAACAAGGACGTGAAAGTGTGTTTTGAATTTTTAGCTTGACTTTTCGAAGAAAAAGTAGAGCTATTATTGCACTCGCCCCGGCGTCCGTGTCGCCGTTGGTTAAAGTTTTTGATAAAGTCAGATATCTCTGTTATTATCAAAGCTATTGACTTGAAACTTAAAATAGTTATTTACCACCAAAGTCTACACCAGAAGAAACAATCCCCATAACTCTGATTTGAATTTTGACAGAATTATGCCCCTTTTTAACTTAGAATTTTTTTCAAAAATTTGGATAAAGTCAAATATCTCGAAGAAAAAGTAGAGCTATTATTGCACTCGCCCCGGCGTCCGTGTCGCCGTTGGTTAAAGTTTTTTTTTTTGATATCTCTGTTATTATCAAAGCTATTGACTTGAAACTCAAAATAGTTATATACAATCTAAGTCTACACCAGGAGAAACAATATCCATAATTCTGATTTGAATTTTGACAGAATTATACCCCTTTTTAACTTAGAATTTTTTGTTAAAAGTCAAATATCTCTGTTACTGTTAAAGCTTTTGCCATGAAACTCAAAATAGTTATTTACTATCAAAGTCTACACCAGGAGACACAATTCCCATAACTCTGATTGAATTTTGACAGAGTTATGTCCCTTTTTAACTTAGATTTTTTTTTACTGGCAAAGCTCTAATTCAGAGTCAAGCACTGAGAAAAGTCAAGCGCGCTGTCTTACGGACAGCTCTTGTTAGTTGAATAATCACCATTGTTGTTTCCAGAGTATGATTAATTCTAGTGTATCCATTCTAGTATCATTTGAAATGATGAATTTAATTTATCTGCAGTTGTGCAAATCGATTCATACATAGAAACAGCATCGTTTACTAAGTTTTAGTTTGTTTACCTGCAAAAGTTCTATATGCATTTTTCTGTAATGTTTTTTTTTGGGGGGTTAGGGTTTAACGCCGTTTTTCAACTATATTTCAATCATGTAATGGCGGGCAGTTAACCTAACCAGTGTTTCTGGATTCTGTACCAGTACAAACTTGTTCTCCACAAGTTACAGCCAACTTCCCCACATGAATCAGAGGTGGAGGATTGATGTCAGACACAATATTATTTATCAAATAGTCGCGGAGAACTCATGACCCCTCGATCCGAAGATCCACGCGCTACCTACTGAGCTGTACATGTACATTATTTCACTAAAGGAATGTACAAAAGTATTAAATGCACCAATTTTCAGTATAACAATAAATTGAAATAATGTCAGTCATACATTTTTAAAAAAAATTTGCAGGACTAATTTCCAAAGTACAGCTCAATGTAGTCCAGTAAGGATAAATGCACAGTCCAGTCAGAATTGGTCCAGACCTAAAAGGCTAAATTTGTACCAGACGCACACTTTGTTTTCTTGTATTGTATTCTTGTTTTGTTAATTGATACTTTTTCTATACAAATTTGAATAAAAATTTGATGATTAGCATGAGTTTATATGATATCCGAATAGTAAAAATCATATTCAACAAAAACTTCTCAACTTGCTTTGAAATTTAAAAAATCTCAGAATTTATTTATTTCTCGGTGAGGACAGTCGGTGACAGGTAGCTCAGTTGGTTAGAGCACCCCAGACATCGAATTACAGTGTCATGGGGAGGTCTCAGGTTCGAATCCTGACCTTGCACTTGTCTAAAATATAACCTCCAATTATGTCAATTTACACTTACAAATTTTTTAACACATGAAACTTCAGTTCTACATGTACATTTGATCTTATAATTTTTTTCATAACACAGCACATTTAGAAAGTGTTTCGAGCATTTTGCCATGGAAAACTGACGAGACTGATTTTTTGGTTTATTGTTATAAATTTTGTTGTTGAGCACAGTATCCTATTTACTTAGATATAATGTTACTGTTTAGATACATGAAACAGTAGGTATATACATTTTTGTACTTAGGTAACATTTAGATTTTTTCAACTGAGAAACAGGCATGTCCCATGCTTCTAAACTGCAGGCCAACAGGCAATACAAACTGGAACATGTTTGTTTTATTTGTACAAATATTTCTGTTGTAATTTTAAGAGTAATCAAACTCATTAGTTTATTTTAGATGAATAATGACCAAGATACTAGCATCAGTATATTACATTTTTGTAAAGGTCACTGTACATACTTAATCTGCTGCATGAGCTGTCAAAAAATTATAGTGATTATAGAAATAATGGAATCTTTTGAAACTAAGTGACATTGTTATTTTTATATCAAAATAAATTATGAATAAATTCAATTTCAGAAGAAACGGACTTAATTTAAACATATTGCTTTGTGTTTTAAATGGTATGGTTGAGATAATATTTACTGAAAGTTTTGGTGTAATATACCACTTATTGAATGGCTTGCCTTATTTTTACTATTGACCAGCAATTTATACTTCTATCAATAATTATATTGTATTGAAGTTGTCTGTGCTAAGGATTTTATATGTTTACCCGAAATGTATTTGTTTGATATGTTATCCATGTTTAGTAGACCTGTTAGGCCTAATTATTAAAAAAAATAGACTGCAAAATATAGTATGTATGAACTTTAATATATGTACAAATATAACTGTAATTTACAAAGGTGGTTGCTTTTCACTCATGATAGTAATGTTGAAAACTGAAATCCTGTCGGTTTTACATTGTCCATGATTCATACAAACAATAAGTACTTTATAGCATTTCCAGTTAGGAGTAGCAGAGAAATAACTCACTCTTTCATATGTGTTAACATATGTCATATTTTCATCCTGCTTACTGCCATTCATGTTTGTTTTAACCATGTCTTAAATGTCTTAATGTATAATCTTAACTTAATGTTTTAGTTACAGGTTTTTTGTTTTTTAATTGCTTTATCGTCGGAAAATAGCATAATGCTAATGTTATATGTTTATAAGACCGACTCAAAATAAAGTTTCTTGTATCTTGTATCTTTGGTCTGTCAGTGTTGCACCAAGGGAAGGACTAGACTATCAGAATTGCAATATGTAAACTTAGAAAAAGTGTTTGGTTATTAACACTTTGAACAGAATATGATATACATGTACACTGACATGGGGTGCAAGCTCAGGTATATCATGTCACACAGTATTCCTTCTTGATGACATAACTTAAGCACTCTATTTGTGCATCCTTTAGACGTTTATGACATTGATCTTATGATATTTAAGTCTTTTAATCCATGTTTAATATACCATATTGCGTTGCAATACTATAGTATAGGAAAGTGAAAGTAGATTTTCCTTTTTTGTCAAAAAATAAGTCTATGATCGACACAAGTCAGAGAACAATAATGGTTTAAAAAGTTTAAGTAATCACAATTACTCATATTTCTTGTAATAACATGCAAAAAATAAGTTAATTTTGAAAATTTCAACTCCTCCGCAGGACTATGTTTTAGTGTATGTACAATTATCCAAAATTGGCTAGTTATCAGTTCCTAGTATAGAGGTTAGACGAAATGTGCTACGTCACGCTCTATGTATAGAATGGTCGCGTACGGCAAAAATGCGCAAATTATTGCATGTTCGCACGCATTTAGTGTATTAAATGTATGATATACTGACTAGATGTTAAGGTTAGTATCACCATGGTTACAAAATATATACATTTAAAGTACTTTTAGTTCAAATTGCTTCAATCCGGCATATACTGGAGTCTGTAATTTATACCGGCGCTCCAACTCTGCATTGAATCACAGCTGTTTCTAATCCCGAACCGTACCCATACCGTACATCCGTATTCGTAAACTATAGGTTTTGTTCGGAGAAAGGCGGAAATTGCTCTATGACATCAAAATACTTCAGAAACAGGTTAAACCCGCTTATTAAGAAATCTGCCATTTGATAATATGATATATCTCATAGTCATTTGCTCAAACACTGAAAGAGTTTCCGTGGCATTTGTCGAGAAGCCTTTAACCTGTACTCTTCAATTAAACTAATTATTAGTGGGATGACTCAGGCTAAATGGAGTGGATAACACATATTGCTTTTAAGATCAATATGTTAAAGGTAGCATCGGCAGCCGAAATGATGAAATGATTTCTTCCTATAGAAATCCACCCTTTCGGCGAGTTTATTCCCAATGTTCCTAAGGTGAGCGACCTTGGGCCATTTGATCCTCTTGTTAAATGTCTCTGCCTTAAGCTGTGGACATAATTATTACAAAATACTGTCAAGAGTTTGGCTGAATATATGCCCTTGTTTGAAATAAAATTGATTACATATTTCGTACTGTGTTGTATAAATGCCCACCACACCCCACCTTGTTGTAATTTGATTTAAGCAAAATCTAATATGGTGACCTATCAATTTTCTTTTGGTTTTAGATCAGGTAGACATAACCAAAGGTATGTGTAGAGTTTGATTAAATTCTATTATGTGAAACTTGATAAAATAGCAGAAGTACCAACTTAAAATTGACAAAAATATGCAAAAGTAGCCCTTGGGTCTGATGAACAAGTATTCCTTTCTTTACAAAATCATTTTCTTTTGATTTCTCTGAGCATGTTTCAAATAGATATATTGTTTTCCGTTATCAAAATGCTTAGATATCAAATTTATGCTGGTTATTGTACTTTACTTTACCAAGGCCTTCGAGTGGTTTATCGTCTGATTTACCACGGTTCAGAGTTCAGATGCGTAGGAATTAAATTCTGAAGCATCTGAACGATGAACCATGGTAAATTAGACGATAAATCACAAGAAGACCTTGATTATTTTCATTCTGACATGTTCATTGACATATTTTAATAAATATTATGCTGGACTTCATTTACCCGAGGAGTAATGTATCGGACGTCATGCGGCAATTTGACGTCATAATATGCTATCTTGACGGTCCGCGCGTCAACCGTTGTTTATCGCAGAATATACAGAGCTTGATATCCTTCTTAAAGTTTAACTGGAAATCAAATCGAGCCATGTTAGAATGAAATATATTTTAGGAGTATAGAAATTTTGAAAAATGTTAAAAATAGCACCATATCTAGGGGCAAATAAAATTTAAACAAAGCTGGTGACCTAGTATTTTTATTTCATTTTTCACTACATCATAACATGATCTTTTAATACAGAACATTTCATCAAAATCTATCATTTCAGAAGCAGACTTAGTTGGTGAGAAGAACATATTGAAGACAAAAGATACACTTGGTTGAAAAAAAATCCTGTTAAACAGGCCAGACTTGACTTTTTCTTAATTTCTAGTTCCTTGTTCACAGACATAGACAATCCATCTATTATTCCAGGTTATAGGACAGATCATTCTATGATTACCTTAACCATAGAAATAGCTAAATTCCAAAAAGGAAGTCATACTGGAAATTTAATACAGCGAACTTGCCCATTCCGAACCAGTTTTTAATTTTTTATCGTTTTACTTCGTCAAGTTTATATTTTAAATATAAATTTCATTTTAAATGCTGGACAAATATGTCACGATTAAAATAATGTGAAAAGAAATTCGAAACAAAACATTGTTTGTAACAGATTTCTGTAACTGATCAGACTGGTACTGTGCGTAAACCGGGTCATACTCGCCTATTCCGAATCACCACAAATGACCTGAAATGGTTTTCTTACTACTATCCACAACAACATAAAACTACCATCTTGAATCGAAAACTGAAATTATTTTATGTCAGGAATAGAAATAATCGCATTTAAGGCCAATTAAATGACTAAAACGATAGGCATGACATCCTTCTTTGGCATTATTGAAATATTCTGTTTTAAAACAGACATGTGGGCGGTCTTGTCCTTTATGTGAATTAAATAGTCACATTGTATAATAATACCTCCGCCTTTTTCTTTAACATCTGGCCATGGGTAAAAACAATAACATAAATTAATATTTTGGACACACTGAATCGATATTTTTTCTGCAATCTTTAAACAATGTGCAGCAGAACAGAACTGAAAATGTGTGATTCGGAATAGGCACAATGTATGCCATCTATATTTCCTCTTTAGGCATCTCAATGGACAAATTGTTTTTAATGTGGGATATATGACTGGAAAGGGCATAAAATTTCCTTCTTTTTAATCTCCCTTCCGTTTCATTTCATTAAAAAACTAGAACGCAAGCGCTCTTTGAATCTGACATTTTTGTTTACATTCGTCAAATTTCCACATAAGAAAAAATATAGCATTTGGACAATGTTGTAAATATGTATTATGTAAGAATAACTTGAACATTTACCAGCAATTAATTATTAGTTTAATGTATTAGATATAAAACCAAAACATAGCTTACGGTTTTTCTTGACGTATGCGCGACGGCTGCTTAAAAACTTGGAAATGAGTCAATTTACAGACTGGTTCGGAATAGGCAAGTTCACTGTAATTATGCCCCCCTTCGAAAAAGGAGGGGTATATTGTTTTGCAGATGTCTGCCGGTCGGTAGGTCGGTTGGTCGGTCGGAATGTAGACCAATCCATTTCCGGATGATAACTCAAGAACGCTTGGGCCTAGGATCATGAAAGTTGATAGGGAGGTTGGTCATTACCAGCAGATGACCCCTATTGATTTTGAGGTCTGTATGTCAAAGGTCAAGGTCACAGTGACCCTGAATAGTAAAACTTTGTGAAGCCTTTGGTTATACTTTAGCATTCATTGTTTTATGCTATATAATGACTGATGTACAAATATACATGCATGTGTTAATTAGCATAATTACAAATGTATGTATTTTTTCATTGGTCATTTATGTAAACAAACTTACTTGAGCAATTTCTAGAATCCTCAATATTAACTTTGAACTGAATTACCTCACACAATAAAGTTTCACTATTTTTTACACAACTTGTTAACATAGACTTCCAGTTACACATTTTGAAAATTCCTCTGTAAGATCAGTTCATCTAATTAGCTGAGCTTGATCACATGGTATTCCCAGCCTGATGCTAATTGTTTTCTGATGTGTTTAAAATCCCTTAGAAAATGACAGAGTTATTTTCCAGAGTTAAATGACCAGAATGTTTTCAAAGTGCTACATTTCCGCAGTGTCGGTTAATATTCTATGAACATTTTGATAGATGTCCAGAGTAATTTCCAGAGATGTCCTAGGAAAACATTTGCAATCACTCTGGACATGTTATATAACAGGTGACTTTTCTGGACTATTCCATGGAAAGTACCTACATTCTATGGAAGTTTTGCATTTGTCCGCAATTTTTCCACAGTTACTCTAGAATATGTACAGCCGGGATGTGTCCAATGATATCTTATTTTACAATATATGGTAGTGATTATATAAAACAGAGGCTAACCACAGTAGACAATCTTTTTTGGAAAGATGTGTTTAGTGGTTTTATTCTCCTTTCAAATAAAAAGGATCCTGAAAAATGGGAAGAATTTCTCTCTATGCCAATATGGTACAACAATAGATTTAAAATAGGGGGGGACCAGTTTCTGTTACAGACTTTATTTTAAAGCAGCGATATTATTTGTAAATGACCTTAGGAATGGTAACTTTTACACATATGAGAATTTGTTAGACATGTATGATATACAAACCAATTTCCTTCAATATCAGAATATACTACATTCATTGAGAGCCGAGCTGGACAGATTGCATTTTACACACCTAGCAGTTAAAGATAATAACCCAATCCAGCCATTATTATTAAGGCTAATAAATAGTAGCGAAAAGGGTTGTCGTAAAATATATGACACAATATTAAAAAATGAAACAGCACCAACTTCCAAAAGTAAATGGATTGCAGATCTGAACTTGAATAATAATTTTGACTGGAAAAATACTTATAAACTGCCATTTAAAATAACAAAGGATTCAAAACTCCATTGGTTTTAAATCAGAATCAACCATAGAATACTGGGGACAAACTATTTATTAAAAAAAAGATGATTTATGTTTGTTCTGTAAACAACAGCCAGAAACTATAGTTCATTTATTTTGGGACTGTAACACAACACAATTGTTTTGGCAAAGTGTCAAAAATTGGATAAGAAGAAAATATAACATTATAGAATCAGACTGGTCAACAAGAGCTGTCAGTGGACAGCGCGCTCGACTATTCTCAGTGCTTGATAGTATAATATAAGCTATGAGTAAAACTTTAACATTACAATAAGCATATTCTAAGTTGAAAAGGGGCCATAATTCAGTCAAAATGCTTGATAAAGTTGCCTCTTCCTTTTTACAGACTGGGGTCATGATGGTAAACAAGTATGCAAAATATGAAAGCAATATCTCAATGGACTTTGAAAATATTTTGGGTGGTACGCAAACTTTAACATTTGTTCTAAGTCGAAAAGGGGCCATAATTCAGTCAAAATGCTTGATAGTGTTGCCTCCTCCTTTTTACAGACTGGGGTTATGATTGTAAACAAGTTTGCAAAATATGAAAGCAATATCTCAATGGACTTGAAAATATTTGGGGTGGTACGCAAACTTTAACAAAAAAAGCCTTTAATCATGATATCAGACAATATATAATTGGCACTAGTGATTGATAAATAAATAAATAAATAAATAAAACTCTCGAACGGATATGCAACACATTGATACATGTATGTGAAAAGCGTGCTCAAGATTGCGATTACTTCATTTTCAAATTAAAATGGAAGCAATTTGTTATTCTTCAATTTTGACATACGATATTTTCCACATTTTTATATAGAAATGCATAGAAACCAGTCATCAACTTCAAACAAAAATGGAAGCAATAAGTTTTTGTACTACATCGATAAAAGATACCGTATCTTTTATCGATGTAGTACAAAAACTTATTGCTTATTGATTGAAATAAAAGCCAAAAAGTGAAGTTTACTTCACGAGCTTATAAAATTTCGTTAAAGAACAATAATACGTTTTAATGGTTGAAATAAATTTTCATATACATATCTATAGTAAAAACGTTATCGGGTCCGCGATCCGTGTATATTCAAGGGAGACTACTTTTGCCGAAACTACTGGTCAATGTATTGGAATGTTGGCCGTGCAAAGAATAATCTAACTCTGAAAGCCCTCCTCAGACATGTACAGTTCAGCTTCAGTCTATCTGCAAACAGATTGTCCTTTGTACCCATTAATTAAGCTATCTGTGCCCTATTGCACTGTTCCAGTATGTACATTTTTTGATACGGGATACACACTAAACCTAAAACGATAACTTTTATTAACTGCCATAATACTTGCGCTTTAAAGCGCTTTCATAATGTCATCAGTTACGATTATTTCATAGTACCACATGTGATTAATTTTCAAAAAAGTTTTGTCATAGACATATGTTTTTAAGAAAAAATTCTAAGAAAACTAACACTGAATTATGAATAGCCTGTTGACTTTTCCTATATTCACTTCATTTTTCGTTTGTGGCATCCATGGGTAACAGCAGCCGAACAGCAGCACTATCACTTACACTACCTCCTTATATCCAAATACATTTTGTGCATATAAGATAAACATAATATTATCAAATATATGTGGATAATGATAACAAAACTAAAAGCATATTGTAAACGTAAGATTACGTTATTTTCAGTTTTACGCGGATCAAGTCCCTTCTACTCTCAGTAACATTTGAAACAAGCTATTTGGAAAGGCTGAAGATGATGGAAAGAAACTACCGCAGAAATAAACAATGCTGTGACCTTAATGAAAAATTACATGTAGTCATATTTGGTTAGATACACGTAAAATATCTTCTTATGCAATATTTGATATTTTTCAGATATCTTTAAAATGCATATCTTTGTTTTAATTCTATTACGTAAATTTAGAACAACATGCTTTCTCTAACATATTGCTATTTCAGTAATACGAAAAAAAAAAAGGTTATCTCAACATATTTCATCATGTAAATTATTGTCAATAAGTAAAGAAAGTCAATTTTGAAAATTAGAGATTAGATCATTGAAGGAGTAAAACCTCAAGTTTACTACATTACATATATGTTGAAATGCAGAAAATATTTTAAGTAATGTTTAAAACATTTTCACATTATATAGTATTGCATGGGTGTAAAGATGGTAAATATGTTTCTTTCAAACATTAAATTTGTAAGTGGATAGAACAAATAGCTTTGTATCATGTTATGGACCAAAACTGTTGAATTCAGACTAAAATGGAGTCCCTGCATTTTAAGGATAAAGGTGTATATCTCAAGTTACCGGGATAAGCTATTTCATTTCAAGTTCATCTTTGAGGTTATCATCTTGAAGTAAAACAATTATCAATTCACATTTGTATCGCTTGGATATGATCATTTGATGTACAAACGTACTGGGAAGGCATAGCATGTACATTGTGTATGATGATAATTTAAGTTACCTTTGACCTGTACTCATATCTCATCATTTTAACCAATTTATTAAATCAAAGATTGACAATCCAATTCCATACAGTCCCTTGCTCTAAAGGAGCAACATGTTGACATTAACTGTTATTCATAATATTATTGTAATTTTTGCGAATTCTGCTAATGAATTACAAGACAGTTTAAATTTATTAAATAATTATTGTAATACCTGGAAACTTAAAGTAAATACATCAAAAACAAAGATTATGATTTTTAAAAGAGGCGGTAGGGTACCCGCAAACCTTTCTTTTTATTATAATAATAGTGAGATAGAAATCGTCAATAAATTTACATACCTTGGAATAGTATTTTCTACTGGAGGGGCATTTAATGCTGCTAAAACCACTTTAGCGGGCCAGGCACAGAAAGCAATTTTTCAATTAAACAAATACCTGTATAAGTTTACTTATATAACTGCTAAGTACAAATTAGATCTATTTGACAAATTAGTGTCACCAATTTTAAATTATTGTAGTGAAGTTATTGGTTTTGGTGATTGTCAAAGTATTGAAAGAATACATTTACAGTTCTGCAAAAAGTTATTAGGAGTAAAGAAAACAACACAAAATGATTTTATATATGGAGATTTAGGAAGAATGACCTATCAAACATTGCAATCGTATAATATATTAAAGTATTGGATAAAGTTGTTACATAGTAATGATAGAAAATATGTTTATAAAGTTTATCAATTGTTGAAAGGTGATTTTGAAATTGCGCCCAATAAAGTGAATTGGTGTTCTTCTGTTAAAGTGTTACTATGTTCACTAAGTTTCTATGACGTATGGTTGCAACAAAATGTTGGTGATGTAAATGTTTTTCTATTTGTTCTAAAACAAAGACTTAAAGATAATTTTATTCAAAATTGGCATAGTCGATTAGAAGATTCATCGAGGGCACTTTTTTATAGAACGATATGTATATTTGAGTTACAAGACTATTTAAATGTAATTAATATTGATAAATATTCAAAAGCCTTGTCAAGATTGAGAGTTTCTTCACATAGATTAAAAATCGAATCTGGTCGATGGACAAGGCCAGTAAGTACTCCTATAAATGATAGAAAATGTTCATCATGTAATGTTTTAGAAGACGAGTTTCATTTTATTCTTGAATGTTCATTGTATAGAGATATTAGAAAGAAGTACATACATAAAAAGTATTGGAGACATCCTAGTATGATTAAATTGGTGTAGTTATTTGAATGCAAAAGCGTAAGTCAGATTAGAAATCTTGGAAAATATACATACTATGCTTTTGCTTTAAGAAATGAAATAGTTTATGGTACAAATAACATTTAATTATCTAGATGGGTATATTTAGTGAAGGATTTCCCATTTCTTTATAAATCTACATTATTATCAGGTCTCTTATACAAAGCTTGATGTAATGTTTTCTAGTTGTAGAATGTGAATTATATTTAACACCAGAGACCGTGATCAATCTTATAATTCGTTTTCCGGTAAGGTTGATATCCATCGGTTGAAAATCGTTCAAATCAACTGAATTATATTTGCTATTACATTTTGTCCATCAATCTTACTTTTCGTTTCGGTAAGATTATGGTAGTAATAAAATTTAGATATGTTCATGAAATGTGGTAAATAATTATGATTATATTTGAGTTGTAAATAATTATGTATATGGAATTCATTAAATTGATAGATCTAACTGATCAATTTGGGATATCAAACATAATACGGCCAGTGTTTTATGCATTTCTCTATATGATGTCATAGATTTGTTTTTTGGTATTCAACTTTCTGTTTTGTAACGTTTTTATATATTTGTGAAAATTATGTTTGTCTTACTTTCCCCATATATATTGTATATCACCACTGTTCGTTTATATTATGTATATGTGTGCCACCAGTGGAATATATTTGAATAAACTAAAAAAAAAACTTCATAAGTTAACGGAAGACGACATCTTAGCAATGAATAATAACTTCAACCCAGTATCGTACATTTAAACTGTTATAGAAATTATGAAAGTATTTAACCAGTTTCATGTCGTTTAATATCATTCATGCTTATTTCACATTAATAAAATTAGTCTTTTAAGTTGTTTTAATGCACAATATATTCATGTTTTCAGACTTAATAGTGTGCAAATTATAAGAAACCCTACCTATATAGATGTAAAGGATATGTCACAGTACAATCATGGTAAAAATATTACTGGCGTTACCGTTACGTATGTAACATTTTTAAAGGACATGACACTCGATTATATTGACTTAAGTAAATACTTTACTGAAAAAGAAAAGTCTCATATAAGGCATAAAGACACTAAAAAGAACAAGAGGGCCAAGATGGTCCTAGGCCGCTCACCTGAGAAACACACCATAACAGTGTAAACATGCTTCAGCTAGTGATTTCATGGAAAAAAAATATTCTGAACAATTATCATTAAAATTGGAGCAAAAATCTTAAGTATAAACACATATTTTTTTATTTGACCTAGTAACCTAGTTTTTGACCCCAGATGACCCATTTTCAAACTCGGCCTAGATTTCATCAAGGCTATCATTCTGACCAAATTTCATGAAGATCAATTGAAAAATACAGCCTCTATCACATACACAAGGTTTTTCTTTGATTTGACCTAGTGACCTAGTTTTTGACCTCAGACTACCCATATTCGTACTTGACCTAGATTTCATCAAGGCTATCATTCTTACCAAATTTTATGAAAATCCAGTGCAAAATGCAGCCCATATTGCATACACAAGGTTTTTCCTTGGTTTGAATTCAAACTTGATTTAAAAATACAGCCTCTATCGCATACACAAGCTAAATGTTGACAGACAGACGACAGACAGACGACGGACGCCGGACATCGGGCGATCAGAAAAACTCACCTAAATGGCGCGAATACAAATACAAATAGTCCTCAGTTTTTTTGCTCTGTAGAGCTATTTTCCTTATTTCTTTGCATTTTTTTTGGCTAAAATCACATGACAGATCTATGCTTGACATGTAGGTAGCATTTTCATAATGAAATAACAACATTACAAAATTGTTCATGGAAACTTAGATCATACACCACCAGTATAATTTGGGTCTCATTTTTTAGCTGATTTTGCAGTTTGTGTTTTGATTGAAATTATTTTGCTTGCATCAAACATGACCCCCACTTTTCTTTTGATTTTTAGTTAGTACTGACAATCTTCTTCAAGAAAATGTAGGTTACAGACATTTAAAATGGGTCCTGATGTGTGCTGTGGTCATTGGAATTAGATCAGTTTTATATAGCATAAAGAACAACAACTATTTAGTGTGTTATAACCTATAAGATGACACTGGTAAAAATTGAAATCTGGCCAGATGATGGTGGAAATGGGCTACTTTGATTAGAATTTGATAGAAAATGACAAATTTATTGCAATTTCGTTGAAGATGAGGATAAAACCAAAAAATATCACATTTTCACTGTTTTGAGTGTATTTGTTTCAAAAACTGCATATTTATAGCCTACTGATTGCTATTTTCTGGCCATCAGGGGTACAAGTGAACATATTTAACAGTTTAAATGTGTAATTTGCATGCAGATCAGAACAGAAAACGTCAAAACAGGGCAAAACAAGACTGCATTTAGGGTAACTGCTTCAAAATTATGTTGCGACAGCTATTTTTGACAAAATCTGACGCTTTGTCTTATGGCACTGAAAATGCCGTAAAAACTTGGAAACTGTTGATATCAAGCTAAAACCTTGTATTTTTTCATGCATTCTGGTTTCTTTGTACATCTTGGCACAGTGTCAGAGAAAAAAAATCTGATAGGCATACAGACACTAAAAAAAAATGGCGCGAAATGGCGGATACAAATAGTCCTCAGTTCCTTATTTGCTTTGCAATGTTTTTGCTCTGTTATTCTACTGGACTATAACTCTAATAAAATTCAAATCAGAATTATGGGGAGGGATTTTTTTTGTGTTTTTTTTTCTTCTTCTGGTTTAGCCTTTGATAGTAAATAACTAATTTAGATTTCAAATCAATAGCTTTGAAAGTAACAGAGACATTGGATGTTTTATAAAACTTTCACCTAAAATTCTAAGTTAAAAAAGGGCATAACTGTAAAAATTATAATCAGAGTTATGAGGATCGTTTTTTTCTGGTGTAGACTTTGATGATAGTTAATAACTACTTTAAGTTTCAAGTCAAAAGCTTTGACAGTAACAGAGATTTTTGACTTTATCAAAAACTTTAACCAAATAAATCTAACATGGTTAAAAAGAGGCATAGCTCTGTCAAAATTCAACCAAGAGTTATAGGGGTTATTTCTCCTGGTGTAGACTTTGATGGTAAATAACTATTTTAAGTATCAAGTCAAAAGCGTTGATAGTAACAGAGATATTTGACTTTATCAAAAACATCACCCTAAAAATTCTAAGTTAAAAAGAGGCATAAATCTGTCAAAATTCAAATTAGAGTTAGAGGGATTGTTTCTCCTGGTGTAGACTTTGATAGTAAAAAAACTAGTTAAGTTTCAAGTCAATAGCTTTGATATTTGACTTCATCAAAAACTTTAACCAACGGCGACGCCGACCGGGGCGAGTGCAATAGCTCTACTTTTTCTTCGAAAAGTCGAGCTAAAAAGGGTCAAACTTTAGCCAAAATAGTTGACAGAGTTATGTGCTATTGCGTTCAGATGGAAATCATGATGATAAGCAAGTGTTAAAAGTTTGAAAAACCACATGTAAAATAGTTTTGACAAACTGTAGACTTGTACGAAAACTGAACCAATTTCTAACTCCAAAAAGGGCCATAATTCCACCAAAGTAGTTGACAGAGTAATGTACTCTTGCCTGTAGATGGAAATCATGATGATAAACAAGTGTTCAAAGTTTCAAAGCCACATATCAAACAATTTTGACAAAGCATGGACTTGTACGAAAATTGCACCCATTTTCAAGTCCAAAAAGGGCCATAATTCAGCCAAAATAGTTGACAGACTTATGTACTCTTGCCTACAGATAGAAATTGTTATAATAAACAAGTGATAAAAGTTTTGAAGCCATATGTCAAACAGTTTACACAAAATATGAACTGGCACGAAAAACTTAACATAAAACAATTTCAAGATACTGTATTTGAAACTAACACTTATTCATTAAGAAACAATGCAGATTACGCTACTGTGGCGCGTCGGCTACAAATTAGTGCAATTTCCGTTATACCTTCATCTGTCATTCTTTGGAATAACCTTGATCGGCAGATACGCAACTCCGATTCTTTATCAGTCTTCAAGTACAAGTTAAAAGAAAAATTCAAACCACATTTAGTACCTTCTTTTTCATTTGTGGGGAGAGATTCTCACAGATTCATCACGCACGAATAAGAAATAAATGTAGAAATCCTAATGCAGACTTATTCACAAACCACTTACGAGATAACTCAGTCTGTGATTGCGGATATATTAAGGAAGATGCAGAACATTATTTCTTTAAATGTCCAAATTTTGCGTTTCAACGTCGACAATTGTTTCTTAACTCACCCCTAAGTACCAAAAAAATACTTTTTAGCACGGATAATTTAACAGATGAAGTCAACGCTATAATTTTCCGTCTAGTACATAATTATATACAAAAAATAAAACAAACGAAACGATTTAGCAATGACTAATACTTAAGATATTCATAATTTTAACATGTCCAAAACATTGTGGAATGATACTTATTTCACTTGGGTATTGATTACTTTTTACTCGGACTTTATCATAGACTCCCTGTGTAAAATCTCAAACTTTTAACTAAAATAAAGGTATTAAATCGATATTATATTTCAGTGAAACTTCAAAAGTTTGTTGTCTGTAGCATCATCTTGGGCATGTGCAGTGAAAAATCTTAATTTGATTTCTAAAATAGTGTGATATTTATTTCTAAAGTCACTATATGTTCATTGTAAATATACTTCGTTATACCCAAGTGGAAACTGGCAGGAACTCGAAAATGCAGCTCTCTGATTGGTCAATTAGAACCCCTAATGTACTGTGATGTCATGATAAAGTTATGAATTGGACCCCTAACAGTAATGTTTAAAAACTGGCATTTGCTTGGTATATTCTTATAATTGACCCTGTTTCGCAATATGTTGCAATTTTTAAACAACTTTTACCGTGCCGGTTATTATAAATTTTGTATAATTTATGGTATTTCCTAACGCTCAAGTAGAGACAAATTTCAAAGTGGTCCACTATCCAAAAGGGTTGCAGAGAATTCATTTTACCATTAATTTTGATGGAAGAAATATCGACCTATTGGTAAACAATTATAAAACACAAAATAAAACTGTCTATATCATTTTTCTGGGGTGTGCGTGCGTGCGTACGTGCGTGCTTATGGAGGATTAGGGATAATATCAAGAAAAACAAGAAACAATCAAGCTTTATTCTCGTGGTGGGCAAACTTAAACATATAAGAAACTGTTCTATCATACTGATCTATGATATTTTACAATAATTATGCTTTTTGTTTCAAATGTGAAATCTCCGAACTATCTACACAATTGTATATGTATGAATTCTCCATTTTAGCAGTTTAATACAACGGAAAACTTGTTAATTGGTATTTTGAATGAGAAAAAGATGAAACAATAATCATTATTAACTAGAAATTATCTTTAAAGATTTAAACCGATTTTCAAAATGGCTGAATTGATGTCTCGAACGTATCTGAGACGTTGAATTATGGTAAAAAATTTACGCATGGGGGTGGGTGGGGCGGGGATAAAATCACATGTACCAAAAAAAAAAAGGCGGTGAGCACCTCCCCCCCCCCCCCCCCCCCCCCAGTTTTATTTGTCATTTTGACTCTGTATACATTTTAAACACCGCTTATTGAAAAAATTCAAAAATTTAATTCAGTGATATTTTAATACGCTGATTTAAAGCCGAAAAATGCTGCGAAACTAAACGTCAATTTTTAGCTAAAAACGGCGATTTTCTTTCCATTTTTCAAATATTTGTCGGTGTAAAACAATGACATTTATATCACCATACAGGAAAAAACAATTCTCGTCGAAAAATGTATAATTCAAGAAAATTTATTAGTTGGTACCGTTGCAGTACCCATAACAGTTGCCAAGGATACGCGGCAACGTCATTTTCAAAAACGGGCTTTGGTGGTCAACTTTGACGTCTCGTGTTCAAAAACTGGTTGGCTCTATTGGTATCAAATAAACTGCACCTTGTCTGAAATATGGTCAACTTTACACATGCCAAATTTCAAGACGGTACTCAAAGTTCGCAAAGTGTCGCGTTCTACCTTAATGAGACAGAATTCTAACTCCAACATTGAAACAAGAGCTGTCGAATCTACCTTAATGAGACAGAATTCTAACTCCAACATTGAAACAAGTGCTGTCGGATGACGACGTGCTCGACTTTTCGTAGAGATAGACCCTAAAATGTTCAATGATAGAAACACATTAAATTAAGTCTAGATATTGATTTTCAAGTCCTTGACATAACCAAAAATGGTTCACAAATGTGAAATTTATGATAGTTTTGTTAATATCAGTTACAGAAGTTTAAATATTTAATTTAAAGTTGTGATCCACAAAGAATGCAAACTTTTGCCTTGGGCTAGTACTTATAAGCAGAGATATCTATTAGTTTACTTCCCTTGCAATTACACAAATGAGTGGAAAATGAAAACGGTTTAAGACACAATATGATACTTTTTTGCACAACAAAAACATTTAGGATTTATTCATATGTATTTGATTTACCCCTAAAAACCTGGTTCCAATGATTTTGTCAACTTACTTATGGTGAAAAAATAACTTTTAACAAGCCGATAATAAAATGAAATACTTGTAAGTATTTTATAGTGTAGATAATACAGTTTTGCTTGTATCAAAATGTCACATGAGAATCACTTTTGTAATACAGAACACCTGGTAGGATTAGTAAGGTGCAATTATATTGATCTCTATTTCCTATGCCTACTTTTCGAAGAACTGATGGAGGAATGGGGTCAAAATATCACCACAGATTTCAGACAAAAGAAAAAACAGATAAGACAATCAATGTTCCTGTATTTGTGGATTTAGATAAGTTTTGCACTAAATGGCAATGTGTGACCATAATGGTAATGAAGTGTTCAAAGTTTCAAAGTCATATATCAAACAGTTTAGACAAAATATGGAATGGTATGAGAAACTTAACTTATTTCTATGTCACAAAATGGCTCATCTGAGTTAGGCTAAAGTCCTTCGCCTAGTTATGAAGTCTTGTCTACATAATGTAGACTGTATTGGTAAACAAGTCGTCAACGTTTCAAAGCCATATGACAAACAGTTAGGCAAACTGGTACGAAAAAATTAAACTGATTCCCAAGTCTAAAAAGGGCCATAATTCCGCTAAAATAGTTGATAGAGTTATGTACTCCTGCTTACAGATGGAAATCATGATGATAAGCAAGTGTTTAAGGTTTCAAAGCCACATGTCAAACAGTTTTGACAAAACATTGACTTGTGTGAAAACTGAACCAATTTTCAAGTCCAAAAAAGGGCTATAATTCAGCCAAACTACTTGACAGACTTATGTACTCTTGTCTACAGATAGAGACTATTATACTGAATAAGTAATAAACGTTTCAAAGTCCATATGTCAAACACTTTACACCAAACATGAACTGGTATGAAAAACTTAACCAAGATTTCTAAGTCAAAAGGGGCCATAATTCAGCCAAAATCCTTGATGGAGTTATGTACTCTTGTCCATAATTGCACATGGTGATTGTTAACAAATGTTGAAAGTTTCAAAGCTTTATATCAAAAGACTTTGTCAAAAAATGGACTGGTACGAAAAACATAACCAAGGCGTGACGCCGACGCCGACGCCGTGGTGAGTAGGATAGCTCTACTTATTCTTCGAATAGTCGAGCTAAAAATAAGGTCGGATCTTGCGGGTCTGTTTCGAATTTTGCTCACTTTATTAAAAAAATAACCTTGGGGCAGAAGTAAAACCGACATACATTTCTTCCACAATTTGTAATCTAAAGAGTGCAGGCAAAATAGAGAACTTTTACCGCATGTAACTCAGTATTTTTAAAAATGTCTAACTCTACCCCTTCTGTTTCAGAGGTAAATTCACTTTGAACAGCAAGAAATCCCTTATCAAATGAAATTTTTCCACTTTTGTACAATAAATTAATAATAAGTATTGAAAGAAGTAAAAACTTACTAGAAAAAAGGAAATTAAGGAAACAAAAATTGGTCCCAGTGGGGCTTGAACCTACTCCCCCATGAAAATAAGTCATAGGTAGCTGTCGTTTACAAGTGTTAAGGGGATAACAAGCAAATTTATTTATAGTACATATCAACATTGTTGCATCGGGGACGTGGAAAGCGAACAAAACATACATGTCCTTTTTTATTAATTAAATTTGATATTTCATTTCATAGCTTATCTTTCTTGTTGTTGTTTTCTGCTTTTTTCTCAAAAGTAAATATAAAATATTGCATAAAGACATTAAATATTTAAATATTTTACTTAGTATGTATTTATCTTTAACACAACTCTGATCATTTTGTTACATTACTTATTTCAGGGGAAGTCCACTACTTTATATGTAGCTATTGGTAACGACGACGGGGAAAATGTCTTTATTGCCGCGGCGGTCCGGGGTTCGATTCCCGACGCGGTCATCTTTTTTTCTTGACTTGGAACTTACAAAATATATTCGAAACAAAAATTCGTATTCTAATGTTCATAATATGATCAAACTTCAAATTGAAAGAAAGATTTTTTAGCCAAATCTGGAGGCATGCTGCTTTAAATAACCTTCATCATATGTGTGTTTGTTTTTATGTGTTATATGTACAATGTATTACATCTTCTAGATTTATATTAGCAATAAAATATGATTAAATCAAACTTAACCAAGATTTGTAACTTAAAAGGGTCATAGTTCAGTCAAAATCCTTGATAGAGTTATGTACTCTTGCCTAAAACTGGACAAGGTGATGGTACATACGTGTTGAAAGTTTCAAATCATGGACAGGTACGAAAAACTTAACCAAGGTGTGACGCCGACGCCGAGGTGAGTAGGATAGCTCTGCTTATTCTTCGAATAATGGAGCTAATAATTCTTCGAATAGTCGAGCTAATAAGATAAGATAAGACAAATTTTATTTTTAGTCGGCAAAACACGCAACAATACAACATAAGCACTCCAGGTGCTTTTGAACCGACTATGTATTACTAACAAATTTATAAGGAACATGTATAAGTTAAAAAAAAACTGTAATAGACAGACAATTTCTCCAATAACTACAAGCAATAAGAGAGAAATAGTTTGTAAGTAGAACCTAAACACATTTCTAGCACATAGCAGAACATAAGATGACGATGGCATGGCAACAACAATTTTAAATGTATTAATGACAAATTAAAACCATGTGGTAGCTGCTGTTCTAAGTTAAGACCTAAAAACTGCCAGAAAAGAGAAATGAGCCGTGCCATGGGAAAACCAACATAGTGGCTTTGCGACCAGCATGGATCCATGCTATTTGCTTTCAAAGCCTGTTGCAATGAGTGAAACCGTTAGCGAACAGCATGGATCCTGACCAGACTGTGCGGATGCGCAGGCTGGCCTGGATCCATGCTGGTCGCAAACCCACTATGTTGGTTTTCTCATGGTGCGGCTCAAATATAAAAAACTGAATCAGCAAAAATGCAGAAAAGATGCATAAATTAAAACAAAGCTAAATGAAGTTATCATCTCAGGATCAGACCTTAGATGAACTGAACGAGGGTTCGAATTTTGTCAGGCGAAGCATTTCAAGCACAATCCTTACGTTCGACATGACTATATATTAGAATCCTACCTAGTTTTTACCAAGTTTTAAAGTAATCAACTGATCAAGCTATAACGTACCTGCTTTCATGAAACATGCTGCTACCAGGCCGTCGTCGGCATTTCTTCTTCACCATTTTATAACCTTTTGCATTGTTGTCAGTCAGTCAACTTGTTTTCCACTTTTTGACTTGTGAGCAAAGACTCACGTATAACTCGTACGTGTTTGAGTGGTCAAATTATAAACCATTCAATGGGTGTACTTTAGCCTCTGGGCTTTTTTGGTTATTTTGTAATCAAGGTCATGATAAAGTGTGCATTCACGTCAACACAACACAAGCAACATTAAAATGATTATCGGGGTATTTACATCAAGATATTCAATAATTTAAAATATATCTAACGGTCACTTAAACGTCGTTTCTGATAAAAATTTGTTTTTGTTTTTTTGGGGTGGGGGGTGGGGGGATTAGAAATATAACAATATATATAGAAAATGGCCTGGTATCCTCGGTCCAAGATTCTTTAAATGGGAATTTGGAGACCAGTCTCAAAATGCTTCCGTGTAAAATTTATCAATTTTAAAACTGCGCATTCAGATGCGTCAGACTCCGAATTGGGCTTTATAACCTCACCTCCTGATCGGTTGTTTGAATGTTCCAATAGCAATGTTGCATTCTGAGGCAGGAATCTGTATCGCGATCTGCTATCTTAATTCGCCTCTCCTGTCGCACACGCATTTTTCATAACTCTCATCAAAATCATCATCACACGTGGTCGAGTGTTTAAGGTAGCGCTCGCTTTCGCTGGTTCGAGCATCGTCCGGAATTAAGATCCTGTGGAAGTGTTACGAGTCGTTATTTTTACAGTGTTTTATACTGAATAGTAACGTGCGCCGTGCATTAAGTCTTTTCCAGAGCGGGAAACTAATAGTTCCGAAACGAATACTCAACCCTCGCGCATGCGCCAAATTTCCATGTTTATTATGTTTGTATCGTCTGCAGTTTGATTAAATCGGGGATCCTCGGTAATGTACGTTTTACCACGAATATTAACGGAGATTCCCCAAAGCAATTCACCCGTGTGTTTGTCCGTGCAGCCATTGTGGACACGTGTCATGTATTAGGGAGAGTATAGCACATAAATATATGCAACTAAAACAGAACACGTATCACATATTCACAAAGTATGTAGCAAAGAATTACATTACCTTACATTACATTACATTACATTACATTACATTACATTACATACGTAATGACAATTCATATTTTATTAGACAAATTATTTAAAAAATACGTGTTTAAAGGATTATTGAGATGTCACGAGTCCTACAACTTGCCGAAACGAAACACAAGTTTGATAGGGAATGACAAAGGAAATGGCAGAAAATTCTCAATGTATACGAGATTCGTGTACAGCACTTATGTTGATTATCCACCCTGTTAGAGACAGTTACTATCAATGTACCTAGATACATTTTTTGTTTAATATAGTTAAAGGAGATGATCAGTCCATTTCATGTACATAAACCAGAATGCTTTACAGACTAGTGTAAACATTTTATTGATTCTGTGTTGGGCAGAAAGCTAGACATACCAGATAACATGTGAAACAATTGTTTATCTGGCTGCATCTGTATTAGGTAAGTATATTGCTTTAAGCCAAATTTACTGAGAAGTGTTGACCAAAGATGCTCTCTGCTGGCGCTGTTCACTGAAATCAAAGTATTGTAAATACTGGAGGACGGATTGTCTAGCTGTTGGGACTGTTATACTATTAAATGTCTTTTTCGGTTGTGTTTTTTTTTACACCAGTGTAACCATTTCCTTGCCAAATTTCTATGTTCGTTGTGAATTTAATGACTAAATATGAACAATGCAAACTATCATGATCAGACTGCACAGATGTGCATGTAGACACATACACACAATTACAAAACAATCATACATTTTGTAACTATTGGGCAAATATACATCAAACTATAATAACATAGGGAACAGACCTGAAACACATTCTTAGCTCGACTATTCGAAGAATAGGGGAGCTATCCTACTCGCCCCGGCGTCGGCGTTAGCGTGAGCGTGAGCGTCACACAAATGTTAAAGTTTTCGTACCACCCCAAATATTTTCAAAGTCCATTGAGATATTGCTTTCATATTTTGCATACTTGTTACTGACCCCATTCTGTAAACAGGTGCAGACAATTCTGTCAAGCATTTCGACTGAATTTTGACCCCTTTTCGACTTAGAATATGCTTATTGTAATGTTAAAAGTTTGCGTACCACCCCTAATATTTTCAAAGTCCATTGAGATATTGCTTTCATATTTTGCATACTTGTTAACCATCATGACACCAGTCTGTAAACAGAAGCATTTTGACTGAATTATTGCCTCTTTCCGACCTAGAATATGCTTATTGTAATGTTAAAGTTTGCGTACCACCCCAAATATTTTCAAAGTCCATTGAGATATTGCTTTCATATTTTGCATACTTGTTTACAATCATGACCCAAGTCTGTCAAAAGGAGGAGACAACTCTATCAAGCATTTTGACTGAATTATAGCCCCTTTTCGACTTAGAATATGCTTATTGTAATGTTAAAGTTTTACTCATATATACTATCAAGCACTGAGAATAGTTGAGCGCGCTGTCAACTGACAGCTCTTGTTAAGATCACTAATTATCATAGCAGGGACAATCAGACTTTTAAGAAATACACATATAACTGATTACCGGGTTGCAAATTAAAATAGACTGAATAGCCAAATCATTTAAGGTTATATTGCAGTAATTCGGTCAAAAATGTGAAAGAAGTCCCTAATAAATAGATCCTAATTTTTCAATTTGTGCGTAAATCGGGGGGCCAAATGGGCATTATTTCACTCCTGGAATGAGTTTTACATAAATAGGACACTTTTCTTGCTAATATTCGCCAGTCTGATCACATCGACCTATATGCTACGTAATAGACATCTGACATAATAAGGCGCCATATTGGACTACTTTCGGTCACATGACTTTAAAATGGCAGCCTCCATGCAATAACGTACTTCTACTAATTGATAGTTATATTTTAAATTTGATAAGCGTCATTGTTTCCATTTCATATTATTTCCTTCTCGGAACAATTTAATTGAACATAGAGGGAAATGTAGACGTAGCGTATTTACCGGAGAATACGGAAATGCCCGATGTTGCACGATTGGTTATTAATGGTCAATGCGCAAGGTAATTCATTTAGGAGCACTTGTCTTTCTGGCATATAAATCGGACATGAAAAAAGGTAATGATTTGCTGTTTGTACTTCACCGCATGTGGGGGGGGGGGGGGGGGGGGGGGGGGGGGCGGGGCTACTATTTGATACTGATTTACGAAAAAGGTCATACAATAGCACACCCCCGATAAACGACTGTACTTCCCCTCTTCCTCTTGCGAGTGATCAAAACAATAAACTGACAGATAAAAGTTGAAAAACACCATTTTAAAGTGACTGATTTGCTTTAAAGGTATGTATATTTATATTTTATTGGAAGCTGAACATGATTTGTTTTGTATATAATGTGTTAGTCTGATTACAGATAGAATTATAGCAAAAAACTCGATTTATCACTGATTTTGTCCAGAAATTGTACATTGTCGTCGTCAAAAGTACATATTTTCTTGCTTGAAGAATGACCTACATGTAAATTCCACTGTTTCATGGATAAAGAAACAATACAATTTTGTAAAATAAAATGAAATCATTGATAATTTCTCCCATTTGTTTATAACCGTCAATAAAAGAAGATTCGGTGTTATTTCCTGACTGTATGCATGCTTGCATTAGTACTGTAGAAGTGCATGCGAGTTTCGTAAAAAAGACTGTATGCCTGTTTGCGAGTGACTCTGCGTTACCTATGCTCCTGTAGTATTTCTTCATAATTATAACCCGCAAACAAAGTTTGAAAGAGGGTGGTATAAAGCAGTCACCATGCGGTCTGTCTGTTCGGTCTGTTTGTATATGTGTCCTGATATATTTGGTCGTGCAATTACTTCGATACTATTACACCTACCTCTCTCAAAGTTTACACACAAACGTTGGCAATATGTAGTTAATGTCCGTCTTATTCTTTTCCTTTTCTTTTTAAAGTGACTCTTAAAGGTGAAACAGGGTCTGTTTTTTTTTGTGTCCGTGCCATAACTTCTTTATGCATAAAGGGATTCTGAAATAACTTGGCACAACTATTCACCATCATGAGACAACAATGGAACGATGTGTCTCACACAAGACTATTTTTTTCTAGAATTTCAACCCATTGAAACCGTTATATCATCGCAACTACAATTAATAAGATGTGAAAATATGAAAACTTAATGGGGTTGATTTGTAGTAAAACGGCGCTAGATTGAATCCACTGATTCTCTGTGGATCGCTTTCTTGACAGCGCCGCACAGTAAACAGCTCTATTTTAGTTTTGTCTGTGTATTTGCCATAAACACACGAAATTTAATATGAA
This sequence comes from Mercenaria mercenaria, assembly GCF_021730395.1. Taxonomy (NCBI): domain Eukaryota; kingdom Metazoa; phylum Mollusca; class Bivalvia; order Venerida; family Veneridae; genus Mercenaria; species Mercenaria mercenaria. The sequence goes on from NW_026462645.1 coordinate 49,199, forward strand.
ACTTGTCTAATTTTACTGAAAAAATTATGCGAATGAAATATGTCCCCATTTTACAAGCAGAAGTACCATTAGAGGAATAAATGAGGGTTTATTAGCTCACCTGAGCAAGAAGTGCTCAAGGTGAGCTTTTGTGATCACCCTTTGTCCGTCGTCGTCGTCCGTCGTCAACAATTTGACTGTTAACACTGTAGAGGTCACACTTTTGGTCCAATCTTAATGAAACTTGGTCAGAATGTTACCCTCAATAGAATCTTCGACGAGTTCGATATTGGGTCATCTGGGCTCAAAAACTAGGTCACCAGGTCAAATCAAAGAAAAATGTTGAAGACAGTCTAGAGATCACAATTTGGCCCAATCTTAATGAAACTTGGCCGGAATAGGTAGTAAACACGGCGACTGTACTACTTGCGCACGGTATTTGTAACGAGATCATGTTTATGCTATTATTGAAAAAGGGGAATCGGGTAGTGAAACCATTAGTCTATTCGTGACAAAATAGTTGTACTACTTTGAATCTTGTTGACTGATTTACCATGAAGTAAACCCTGAATTACTAATAAGGACTTCATCGACTTTTGCGATAATGTTTTCGTTATCATTTTCTATTTATACGGCCATTCGCAGGATACTTGTGGGTGCAATAGTTTTTTAAAAAATCAGAGGATCATTTTATTGGCAGACGGACAGACAGACGGGGGTCAACCAATAGTCCCCTCCTGTCTCATCTCACCGATATTTTGAAATCGTCAGGTAACATTTCTACGCGTGATTTCCATAGGGAATCGATGGTTAATTTCTTGCATGACATCATTGACACAGTAGGGCCCCTGTGTGTACTTTCCGTTTCTAATTCTGTATTTTTTGATAGTATATGTGTGTAAAACCAACACTGAATACTTGCATGTAAACGATGCTGAAGCATTCGATTCATTATATAATTAAGTAGGATAGCGAGCCACAGACCCTCCACCCCACCCCCAACGGATTAGTACAAGCATGGAGGTTCGACTTTAAATGACATTATATACATGACGACTGATCAAAAGAGACAATTTTGTATGCATTTTTATTTCATTTACGTACTCGCAAGATGGAATACAGTGTCACTCGCAAATACGCGTTCAGATCAAATATCAAAATTGGCAAGTCGGCTTACAGTGAATGTTTTTTTCACCGACCAGATAAAAGTTAATTTTATTCAAAAACGCAACAGATATGAAACATCTTATTTACATATATTAATGGAGTATGCATACTTGTTTCATAAAACATCATGGAATATTGGATTACAAATCAATTTGATGTGTTATTCATCAGTTTCGTGACTTGGTGGTGTGACTTTTCATGTAATGAGTGTGATCAGTCAACATTTTGGCAGCATTTTGTAAACATTACCTGTCCGTTTCATCTATTATATCACCATATACACACATTTATGTTAGACTTATCGTTAAACTTAAATACACATACAGTGTAAAGCAAAATAATTAACTTCAAGACGAATTCTTACCTTTCGCATGTCTGTTTATTGTTTTGATCACTCGCAAGAGGAAGAGGGGGAGTACAGTCGTTTATAGGGTGTGTATAGGGAACTACAGCCTAGACGAAGACGTGTATTGTAGTATTTGACCGATCCTTCTTCCTGATGGGTAATGCGGTGGGGGTTTGCATTACGTTGCTATTTAAGCGTTTCTTAAATATTGCTAAAGAAGGACTTGCTTTGATTTCTTCGGACAGCGCGTTCAGTTTGTATCGCTTCTAGCTCGCGCTTAAGTTCTTCAGTACAGTTATCCCAATGGACATCACTGTACTCAAGAAGTGGTCCTATAAAAGATATATAAAGGCGTTCGAGCGATTTTCTGTTGATGATAAATTTCATTGACCTTAATACTCCTATTCTCTGCCACGCACGAGAAATAATGGGCGATATGTGCGGGCGCCATTTACCATCACTTGAAAATATAACTCCTAAGTGTTTATGTTCTTCTACTGTTTTCATAAGAATATTGTTCATGAATAAGTTAGGATGGTGCGGTTTGGCTTTCCAGAAATGAGGAGAGTTTCCGTTTTATTAGGATTAAAATCAACTAGCCAATGATGTATTTTGCCGAGGTCAGAGTTAAGTTGAGATGTGGCGTCTTTTGGATCGTCTACTACCAGATATAAAACTTGGGTCATCGGCGAATAATCGAATGTTTGATTTGATAACTTTCACAATGCCGTTTATGTAAATAATAAAAAGAAGAGGCCCGAGGATCGGGCCCTGCGGCACTCCGGCCATTACATTCCTCCATTTTGAATGTGAGTTTTTTAAGATTACGCGTTGTTGTCTGTTTTCTAAATATGATGTAAACCACTGTGAAAGGGTACTCTTTATTCCAAAAAAAAAAAAAACGATAATTTATGTATTAATCCATGGTGCCAAACACAGTCAAACGCTTTAGAAATATTGCAGAAAACTACTCGTATCTCCTTGCCATCATCAACAACCTTGCAAATATCATTATAAATATAAACTATTTGATTTGTTGTAGAGTCTCCACGGATGAATCCTGACTGAAATGGACTATGTAAATTTTAATTTATCAAATGATCATAAACATGCTTGTGTACACAACGTTCCATTAATTTACCAACACACCTTAAATGAGAGGGATCTTATCTTTTTTGAAATTGGCGTAACATTTGCCTTTTTTTCCATTCATCTGGGAAGAAAGATTTCGCTAAAAGAATGTTAAAATATTGCGACATATGTCTTGAAAGTTCCACGGAGGCCTCTTTTAACAGTTTGGGGCTTATCTGGCCAGGGTCAGAAGCTTTGGATGAGTCCATCTGATGTAATGGCGTCGATCAAATCTTGCCTCGAAATCTGTAAAGTAGGTAGAGTGGTTAAAGGTTGTTCAATATTCGACAAAATTTGATTGCTATCATCTAAATTTGACTGACTACAGAAATAATTGTTTAAACTATTCGCCATTTCTGTTTGTTGAAGCCGTCTGATCTTGGTTTATTAGTGTTGGGATACAATTTGTGCTTTTCTGGTTTTTAGTTTTTTTTGTTTTGTTTTTTTTTGCGATTTTAAACCACTCCTTGACAGTTAATGAGTGGTCAATAAGCTTGCTTATAAGCGTTTGCTTATAGTCCGCTTTTGCTTCTTGTATATATTTTGTTACCTCATTTCTAACTTTTCGAAATTTTGCCCAATATTATTCAGTATTATTTTCTTTAGCTTTTATTTGTGAGATTTGTTTCGCTTTCTGATAAGTTGGCACAACAAAGCACAAGTTATTTCAGGGTGGCCAATTCGGTATCGTACGCACAAGAAAGCCGCTCGATTCAGATAACATACTTGATTATAATTTCTCTATTACTCGACTGATATTTAAAAAGCGTCGAAGACAATAGAACGAATGCTTTCTTTGGCGCAAACAGATATTTTCAATTCTTTTCTCAGCGCTTTGTCAAAATGGTTTATTTTTCTCTGACGAAATGTTTAGGTAACGTAAACACTGGAATTTGGGCGAAGTGTTAAAAGAAAGTATTGAAAATATGTGGCAGAGGATTTGTGCTGAGGAAAGCACTCGTTTTCCTATCTTCGATGCTTTTTATCTTATCAAATCCGTCAAGTAATAAAACTAAATAAAAATTTTACCTGAATCGATACTTTAAAAAGTTATCTTGATAAAGCGAAGTTTTCTGAAAAGATTACTTCAATAGTGCAAAGTTTCATTGAAATATAACCTAACCTAATAGTAATTAACATTAGTATCTCGATTTTTAGCTCACCAGAGCACAAAGTGCTCAGGGTGAGCTATTGTGATCGCTCACCGTCCGGCGTCCGTCCGTCGTCCGTCCGTCCGTCCACACTTTCCTTTAAACAACATCTCCTCCTAAACCAACAGGCCAATTTTGATGAAACTTCACAGGGGTGTTCCTTGGATGGTCTTCTTTAAAAATTGTTCAAAGAATCGAATTCCATGCAGAACTCTGGTTGCCATGGCAACAGAAAGGAAAAACTTTAAAAATCTTCTTCTCAAAAACCAGAAGCCCTAGAGCTTAGATATTTGGTGTGAAGCATTGCCTAGTGGACCTCTACCAAATTTGTTCAAATCATGACCCCTGGATCAAAATTGACCCCGCCCTAGGGGTCACTTGATTTTACATAGGAAAATCTTAAAAAATCTTCTTCTCAAAAACCAGAAGCCCTAGAGCTTAGATATTTGACATGTAGTATTGCCTAGAGGATCTCTACTAAAGTTGTTCAAATCATGACCCCCGGGGTCAAAATTGATTTTACATAGGAAAATCTTCAAAAATTTTCTAAAAATAAACAGAAGGCCTAGAGCTTAGATATTTCATGTGTAGCATTGCCTAGTGGACCTCTACAAAATTTGTTCAAATGATGACCCCAGGGTCAAAATTGACCCCGCCCCAGAGGTCACTTGATTTTACATAGGAAAATCTTCAAAAATTTTCTAAAAATAAACAGAAGGCCTAGAGCTTAGATATTTCATGTGTAGCATTGCCTAGTGGACCTCTACAAAATTTGTTCAAATGATGACCCCAGGGTCAAAATTGACCCCGCCCCAGAGGTCACTTGATTTTACATAGGAAAATCTTCAAAATTTTTCTAAAAATAAACCAGAAGGCCTAGATCTTAGATATTTAACGTGTAGCATTGCCTAGTAGACTTCTACAAAATTTATTCAAATCATGGCCTCCGGGATCAAATTGACCCCGCCCAATGGGGTTACTTGACTGTACAAAGAAAAATCTTCAAATTTTTCTAAAAATAAACCAGAAGGCCTACAGCTTAGATATTTGACATGTAGCATTGCATAATGGACCTCTACACAATCTGTTCAAATCATGACCCCCAGGGTCAAAATTGACCCTGGCCCAGGGGTCACTTGATTTTACACAGGAAAATCTTCAAAATTTTTCTAAAAATAAACCAGAAGGCCTACAGCTTAGATATTTGACGTGTAGCATTGCCTAGTGGACCTCTACAAAATCTGTTCAAATCATGACCCCCGGGGTCAAAATTGACCCCGTCCCAGGGGTCACTTGATTTTACATAGGAAAATCTTCAAAATTTTTCTAAAAATAAACCAAAAGGCCTAGATCTTAGATATTTGACGTGTAGCATTGCCTAATAGACTTCTACAAAAAAAATTCAAATCATGACCCCCTGGATCAAATTGACCCCGCCCCATGGGGTCACTTGATTTTACATAGGAAAATCTTCAAAAAAATTCTAAAAATAAACCAGAAGGCCTAGATCTTAGATATTTGACTTGTAGCATTGCCTAGTAGACTTCTACAAAAAAATTTCAAATCTGGACCCCCAGGGTCAAATTTACCCAGCCCCAGGGGTTACTTGATTGTATATAGGGAAATCTTCATAAATTTGCTAAAAATAAACCAGAAGGCCTTAATGTTAGATATTTGATATGTTACATTGCCTAGTAGACTTCTACAAACTTTGTTCCATTCATGACCCCCGGGGTAAACTTGGCCCCGCCCCAGGGGTTACTTGATTGTACATCAGAAAATCTTCCAAAAAAATTCTAAAAATCATCAGTTTGACATTTGAAACATGTAGCTCATATTTCTCTGGTGAGCGATCCAGGGTCATTATGACCCTCTTGTTTTTTTTTTGCGAAAGGCAGCAGGAGTTAATTCATTATTAATTACCTCCCCTTTTTACGTCTCCGTCATTTGCATAGAATTTGCAACAAAATAGGTAAACTTCTTTTAGTTTATTTTTGATAGTAGGTATCATGCAATTTTACGATTTTATTAAGGAGTTTCTAAGGAATGTTTAAAATAGGTATATTTTAATGTTGTTTTTTTTGTGCATTTTGCTATTTTGTTTTTGGACCATATATGGGTGATTTCAAAAAAAAATGAAGACATTAGCATGACAGAAAGCTCAAAATTCAAATTCAGTCTTGGCTCTTAAATTATATGGGCTTGATATCTCCTGACATTGAAGTTTACAAAAATCATTGGGGCGAAATTGTACAAGCACACTGGAATTTTATTTTAACAGTTTTAATTAACTAGTTTTGTGTATTTTGACAACATAAGTACAGTGCTTTAGGGTATAGCGGATAGCTAACTAATTTTTCCTGCATTCCAATTCAAAGAAATGACAATAATAGTTTTTTTTTAGTATATCAGACAGAAAACATCTATTCTTCTTAAAACAGTCAGCTTTTCATAGAAATTCATGTGTTTTTTCTCTCCATGCCATTGTTTACATATGAGCTGATTTAGGGTGTACAGGATAGCTTTGGTCATTTTTTACATTATTAGTTTAAAATCCACATCTTAACGAACTTTCCAAGACTTCTTTACTATAAATCAGAATAATAATGTATTCTCTTTTCAAAAACATTCAGCTTTTTAAATTTCTATCAAACACTTTTCATTCACTGACGTTTTTTACATATGCACTGATTTAGTCTATAGGGGATAGCTTTATTTTACATTTGATGACATATGAAAAATAACACAACGAGCAAATATTTAAAAGGTATGTCAGAATGTCTGTTTGCATGCCAGTAAAAGAATGATATGAAAATTTATACAATAATTCAAGTCTAAATATAAAATTTATCAACCTATCCTCTATACCCTAAAATCCGCTATACCCTAAAGCACTGTACCAAATTTGAACACAGATAGTTTTATAGAAATCATACATATAACTCTTATTTTTTTATTGTGTTTGATGGTATACACTTAAAAAAAGAAAATTTCATCAAAATTATTGGATAAGACTGCAAAATGTTTAAAAAAAATTGAATTTCCAGCATTTTAAACCAGCTTTTTTCTGTTGACACATGGAAAAGTTTGTGTTTTTTTTTAAAAGATCAAAAGACAAGATCTTGCCTCTAAAATACAACATTGGGGTCAGTGAAATAACAATTGATCTTTTTTTGTTATTCTGTATGTATGTTACGTACCAAAATATGTCATACAAAAACAAACATAATTTTTCTCCAAATTTGTTACACTTGCAACACATTAAGGTAATGAATGTTTCCCAAGAAAACATGAAATGTATTAGGTTTGTGGACAACAAATGCTTAGCATAATCATGTACAGTTGTAAATGTTTTAGAAAAGGGGTTTATAAACAATTTATTTTTACAAAATTAACAAAAACATTCGAAAATCAAAGCTGAATATGACAACATGTCAGTTAAGGAATATTACAATCTTTAATTGTTTCTTGATGAACTGATCCATGTTTAATAATCATTTTTAGCCATTTTATAAATGTATTTGATAGTCTATTTATTAAATGAGTAAAAGTTAGTACCATATTTAGAAAGGTAGCATCCTGTTACACTTGCAACAAGTTCACGAAATATAATATGACCAGGACTTGGCCTTTAGGAAGTGTTCAAGAAACTGCTTTCACTTCACTTTCTATTACAAAAAATGAACAGTTGACAATGCAATTTGCTTGCTGAATATTTATTTTAGATTATTACTATTATGAAAATAAATTCACAGTACCATTACATCTGCTTATTAAAAATGCAATGCTTTTCGTATGACAAAAAAAGTTGATGTCTTGGTATGCCACATAATCTTAGCAAATTTAACAGTGAAGACCCTGATCAGATGGCTCTTTTAGAAGCTATCTGATGTGGGTCTAGTCACTTTTTGCATAATCATCAATATCTGCATGATAAGAAAATTGAAGGGTTTATAGTTTTAATAAAGAACAGTAGAATATTTTAGAACAAACTGGGTAAAAAATTAACCACATGTAGGTCCATTTAATCTGGACTAACCTGTAGCAGCCATCTTGTCTATAGATAGAAAATCACAATAAATGCTTAACCCTTTTGTTGCCTGATAACAAGCTCTTGCCCATTCATGGCCGGGAGCTATGGAAATGGGTTCTCTCCAGTCGTCCATGTGTCTGTGCATCTGTCTTTCCGTGTGTCTGTGCGCATGATGTTAATGCAATATCCCATGAACAGCTAGTTTGAATCTGACCAAACTTAGTGGACCAAACTTAGTGAATAGATTGCTTATAGAGAGAGGAAGGCTGTGATTGCATTTGTGGAAATTTTGTTAAAAGATCAGGGTTGCTGTTGCTAAACAATTTCTGCTGGCCTGTGCACTATTTGTCAATGTTAATTTCCTGAACAGCTTCTTGGATTTTCACCAGACTTTACCAGTGGACCTATATTGACATACTAATCCCTGTGCTGGCCAGTGATTTATCAGTGATGTGAATGCAATATCTCTTGAACGGCTTCTTAGATCTTCACCAGACTTTACCAATGGATCTATATTGAAGATGTCTCGGATGAGTTTGCCTACATAGAGAAATTCTGCGCATACAGTACTTATGACCTGTGCTGGCCGCTGATTGGTCAGTGTTGTTAATATTGTATCTCCTGAATGACTGATTGGATTTACAGCTGAGTTTACCAGGAGCTCTATGGAGAAATTCCATGCATATAAGATGTGCTGGCCTGAGATCGGCTGATGTTGCTGTTGGATTTTTACCAGACTTTACCCTTATAGAAATGATATTAATTCATAGTTTTATTATGCCTGCCTGTTGAAAATAAAAAAGTTTTTCACAATAACAAGAATTTAAAGCTCTGGTTTGTCACATGCTGTAAGCAAACAGTACAAAGTCTGATAGGACAGCTCTTTCGGGGCTGTCTGATCTGGGTCTGGGTCGTTTGCAAAAGCATCAGTATGTTTTCTTAGCAAGATAAGGGTTACATGTTCACAATGTCAACAGTGAACAATGCCTGACACAATTCTGTCAATAAACATTAAGTTTGAACAAGTTTCTTTGAATTTATATTATTTTCTGTGAAGAAAAAATACAGCTGTATGTAATAATTTGCAATTATTAATTTTATTGTTGCGAGTGTAACACTTTACCTACATTAAGCATTAACATGATAGTCAAATAAAGTACAGGTATTTGGCTTCCAAAGTTGCTTATTTTAAACAAGTATGCATTGCACTGTTATGCAAAACAATTAAAATTGCTTATTTAAATAAAATATTTGTTTCAGAATTCATAATGTTAATAAATGAAGGGTAAATTCACACATTTTATATAAAATTTAACTCAAAAATAAGTAATTCCATTAACATGAAGCCTCTACAACAACGAGAACGTAACTATTTTTAATTGAATGTACAGTTGTTCCAATGGAGATGTCACAGTTTTGCTTAAACCTGGTCAGAAATGTGTCCAGTTCACATGTCAAAATAGTGTTACACTTGCAACATCACTTATAATGGCATCATTAATCTGCATGCTTTGATACATGATAATAAGTGCTGTGCATGATCTATGGTGTTGATGCTCCTGTGATAGATAAAAAAAGGTACATGTTATCTCACATTTGAAAAAAAAATCTTGTCATTTTTAATCAAATGTTACACTTGCAACATATTTCAACTGACAATCTTTATTTCACTGTTATTATTGTATGAAAGCACTGATCTTTAAACTTCAGAATACTTTGTGTAGATAAAACCTTAGTCTGTGAAAAATCATATACTTTTTCATTATCTTTGCTTCACAGCAACTAATAAAATACAGTCTATTTTGAAAATGGAGGTTTTTAGTTGTAAAAAAATCCAGTGGGTCATGTTACTTCGATGCACAAAATGAATGCATCAGATGTTGGTGCATTAGAGTACTGTCCATATTTATATGCCTGAATGTTCAAGGCATCGGCAAAAACAAATATTTTGCATACTCAGATAGCATTTTCTTTACACAGTTACATTGAAAAACTTGTTTTTGTAAAAATGTCCCAAAAAAGTGTTACACTTGCAACAAATTTAGCCACATTTCCCTTCGTTAAATTTGCTTAACAGCATATATCATCATGAAACTTGCTACACACATTCTGGTCATAGACACGCATATTACAACATAAAATTTATGTTAAGAATCCTTTTATTTGTCTTTTTAAATAAGTTTATTTGATTTGCCTCATTTTTTTTGAAATCACCCATATATATGTTTTTGCGTATACATGTACTTGTATTATACAAGGCCATCGCGGACGGTCCGGCCGGCCACTTTTTTTTTCACCGAGCATAATAACAGACTGATGGCTTGACTGGATTAATCATACTCCCTACACACTTTTGGGATAGCTTACCCAGTACTACCATCCTAATATCTGACCTAGAGGGGTTTAACAGGCTGGTAACATTGCCCGATCGGGCTTTCGACATAAAAACTAATATTTCTTGAAAAATAATGAAGATATTTCTTTCAAATATGGTCCATTTATTAAGCATAACATATGATACATATTAAGATAGAAATAACTTTGTTGCCTTCAGTTTTGTTAGAATTAGTCTACTTCCCTTTTTCAGATTTTTATGATGCATAATTTTTGAAGTCCAAAAAAATATGTTCTAATGCAATGTTTAGAACAGAAAAGGGTTCAATGGCTTTCTATTGCTCCAAACTTGTGTGCCAGTACCTTTATTCTATATATTAAGGATTAATACTTTGTTTCTAGTGCAGATGTATGAATAATTTTTTTTTCAACTAACATTTTTCTATAATGTTGTAAGTGAAAGCACAGTAAAATATATACATTCTTGTACTTGCGCAATAATTAAGAGCATTAGAAAGCCATTGAACCCTTTTTTGTTTTAAACTTGGAATCAGAACATTTTTTTTTTGAACTTCAAAAATTATGCATCATAAAAATCTGAAAAAGGGAAGTAATTCTAAGAAAAGTGAAGGCAACCAAGATATTTTTATTTTAATTTGTATCATATGCAATGCTTAATAAATGGACCAAGTTTGAAAGAAATATCTTAGTTATTTTTCAAATAAATATTATTAGAAATATTAGTTTTTCTGTTGAAAGCCCGATCGGGCAATGTTACCAGCCTGTTTAAGCGTAGTCAACATGCAGCATTCAGATCATATGATAGGCCATCCAGATGAGCCAAATGATCAATTTCAATGATTTTGATTGAGATAGCTTACTGGTTGGAGAAATAACATCGTGCCACAGACAGCCACGCTGTTTAGTAATAAGATTTATAAACACTTTATTCCTTAAAATCAAGTTTACCATTGGTCAGAAACATTTAGATTCTACAACTTATGAAAATCTTGTCAAAATCAGCAAGTATCTAATGTATTTACAATGATTTGGAATTTTTGTTAACAAAAATAAAAGTCAAAATTACTGCGGGATTCTGCTTCTTTTACACATTCAAAAGCTGCAACAAGACGGCATCAGCACCTGAGCGGGTTTCTAAAATGTATGCTCTTCCAACTCCCCAAACAGATATCGATCCAACATAGAGTGGTAAGAAACAAGTCTGAGTTTGCTTTTAAGTGATTGCTATGAAATGTAACTAGCAATGTATTGTTGTTTTCGTATCTAATACAGTTACCTTACCGAGTGTAAGATGCTATTTGCTGCACTGACAAGAAATTTCAAAGATTTGGTACTTTTTTATTGTTCTTGTTTTACCCTGATAGTTTATATTAACTGAATGGGGCTATTTACATGGATAGGGAGATGTGTCCAGCCTGTTATGTGTTCTTGTTATGCCAGGTAGCACAGGCTCTAGTGGAACCCTTTTCCACAGAATAAGTTATTCCTTCCATTCCAGGTGGGAACTTTAAAGCATAATTATTACCCAAGCTGAAGAAGAATATTTGCAAGCATTGAATGGATTCCATGATCTCAAAGGACCAGATAATATAGTTTTGGTGTCTGGACAGATGGATCATTGATACATGTGCCCAAGAACCATATGAGGTTTGTATCCATGTGAAAGCAGCATACCTGGGTATATATACCTGGGTATATCATGTGAAAGCAGCATACCTGGGTATATATACCTGGGTATATCATGTGAAAGCAGCATACCTGGGTATATATACCTGGGTATATCATGTGAAAGCAACATACCTGGAATATATACCTGGGTATATCATGTGAAAGCAGCATACCTGGGATATATACCTGGGTATATCATGTGAAAGCAGCATACCTGGAATATATACCTGGGTATATCATGTGAAAGCAGCATGTGAAAGCAGCATACCTGGAATATATACCTGGGTATATCATGTGAAAGCAGCATACCTGGAATATATACCTTGGTATATCATGTGAAAGCAGCATACGTGGAATATATACCTGGGTATATCAATAAAATCTGTGAAAAGATACTTTGGAAGCATGGAACATTAACCAAGCAACATAATAGCAGACTAGATTGAATTGAGTCTGTCTGTGAGGAATACTGAATAACAGCCTTAGCAGAAGAAGCCCCTCTTGATGTTACATGCAGTATGTAATTATTATACCAGATTTATATAGCGCCCTTTTCATGATAAACATGTTCAAAGGCGCTTTACATATAGCAAACGCATGCACACAGGGTGCGAAATTCATCCTCTCCTAATACAGACAAAGAGCGATCTGACCAAAGGGACAGAGTGAGATAAAGCCCCCAGAACAGATAGAGAGAAATCCTTTTTAGATAAGACTTATCCGGCTAACTTGGCCTAGCTCTCTGCGAATAGACAGTCTGGTTCTTTAACGTGCCCGGTGTATAGCACAGATACACGCGAAGCCGTCTTTCCTGGGAAGAACCAGTACAGGCCTCTACGTTAGGTGGGAGACATTCAAGAGCATCTCAGAAATTTCCAGTGCCTGGACCAGGATTCAAATCCCAGACCTCTGGATTGACAGTCAAGCGTGTTACCACTAGACCACTGGTCCACCTTGTTTCTAAGATTCCATTCAACATATTACCTTCCCTTACATTCTGTGTATAGAAACTTCTGAATCAGTGATTTTATTCAAGGTACCTAACTAGTTACAGATTTGAAATCTTAAGTATAAAATGTTAGACAAGGTGCTTATTATCAATCTATTACACAGTTTTACTCTGGCTGAATGTCTGCCAATCTCTCTGACTGGTGTAAAAACTGTCTAAACGTGCATCTAGAATACCTCTGGCTTTATTGAACATTGTGAAAAGTGTCTTTTTTTGTAGTGAAATTTGTGTGGAATAGCTATACAGACCATGAAGTTGAGATGTGAAGAGATGCAGGTCTTTGTTATACATGGTGAAACATGGTGTATGGCAGCCATAGAAAACATTTAAAAAGTAAGTAGATCATTTGTGTTTAGAATCATTTATGCACTTGATCAAGCTGCACTTAAGAGAAAAGCTGAATACATGCAATCAGTTTCTTAAAAAAATCTGAATTTTATGTAAAACAGATTTTACAGTTGGAGGGAGGTAACTCAGTTTAAAAAAAAAACACACACAAAAAGGTTGTGGCTACATATTTCTTAATAAACTAGTTCTTAGCTTGTCTACCATATAGATGGAATAAGTAGAACTGATGCACTTGTCCATTTGTTTGTGTCCATACTCGGCTGTCCATGTCTGTGTCCACTTCCAGATAATTTTTGTATGTATTAAAGCTGACTGAAACTTAAGACACACTGGTTTAATGTGATGATCTGGCATGAAATACTCTTGTTTCATAACTCTGTTTCACTTCCAGTATGAAGGTATGCTCCACTTTTCACTGAATGGGGTTATTTACTTGGATAGGGAGGTGTGCCCAGTCTGTTATGTGTTCTTGTTATGCCAGGTAGCACAGGCTTTAGTGGAACCTTTTCCACAGAATAAGTTATTTCTTCCATTCCAGGTGGGAACTTCAAAACATACCCAAGCTGAAGAAGAATATTTGGAAGCATTGAATGGACTCCATGATCCCAAAGGACCAGATAATATAGTTTTGGTGTCTGGACAGGTGGATCATTGATACATGTGCCCAAGAACCATATGAGGTTTGTATTCATGTGAAAGCAGCATATTATCGATAAAATCTGTGAAAAGATACTTTGGAAGCAAAGAACATAACTTGAGTCTGTGACATTTTTGAGAAAAAAATCACTGTGGTGACAGAACAGGTGAGGTATCTAGTCCAAATAATTGTAGTAAAGAGTTGAATATTGTTATATTGTTTTCACTGGTCTATATTCCTCTCCAGTCTAGGTAGACATCGTGTTATATCAGAATGTAAAATCGGTCTACCGGAGGTCTCATTATTTAGTCTAGGGAGGTATCCTAAACATTTTTAATTATTAATTGCAATAACCGATAACTTTGTCTTCTTAATACTACACTCCTTCATAATTTTGAAGATTATGTTTAGGCGCTGAATAAAAATTTATGGTGTTTCTACATATAATAATATCAAGTTTGTACATGTATGTGCCAAAAAACAAAAAAACTTTACAAATTTTACATTAATAGGCTAATAAATCTTAGCTCCACCACTAAAATGTAATTTCCTCAAAGCAGTTATCACCTGTTCAGTTTGTAAACATTTAGCTTGTAAGATTTTTAACCACCAAATATTTTTATTGAAAGAACTCTTTGTGAAAATTGAAACATCAAGAATGTAGTATCATGTAATAACACTTAAATTTACTACAAATTGGCCTTAATTTTACTAAAATGTCATGTAAATTGCAGTGCCAGGAGCTTTTCTCCTGATTGAGACATTTGTAAATTTCTTATATTGGTAAACTTGTATTTCATCTAAATTTCGCATAGAACCAATCTTGTGCATGCATGTAGTCCAGATATGCTTTATACTCAAAGTAGCACACATCAGAATGATTAAATAACTATTTTGCTTTTTGTATTTTTGTTTTTAAAGTGTTGGCACTGGCATTCAGATTGTCGTCCTATACATTAGTGATGGCGCTATGACTTATCATTATGGTAATATAAATGGAAAATGTCTAAAAGTAATAAGAAATATGTATAATGGAATAAAGTCTTGTATAAAAGTAAATTCAAATTTTACAAAGTTTTTCTCGTGCAACATTGGAGCACGTCAAGGTGAAAATTTGTCACCTTTGCTATTTTCATTATATTTAAACGACCTAAGAGACTTTTTTCAGAATAACAGTAATGTACAAGGAATATTATTGCAAAATGAACAAAACACAAATGAGCTTTATAATTTGCTAAAACTTTTTATTTTGCTTTACGCAGACTACAGTAATAATGGCAGAAACTGCAAAAGATTTACAAGAAGCATTAAATACCTATGAACAATATTGCGATACATGGAAACTTAAGGTAAATACCACAAAAACTAAAATTGTAGTTTTCTCAAAAGGTAGACAACCGAATTATAACTTTACTTATAAAAACGAAACAATAGATGTAGTAAACGAGTATAAATATCTTGGTATTTATTTCAGCAGAAGTGGGTCTTTCTTTAATTGTAAAAAACACATTGCAAATCAAGCAACTAGGGCAATGTACAGCCTAATAAGAAACTCTAACCGTCTAAACCTCCCAATAGATTTACAAATAGATCTCTTTAACAAAACGATCAAACCGATTGGAAATATAGAGATAATAGAAAGGGTCCAACTAAAATTTTTAAAATATGTCCTGAAATTAAAACGGTCTACCGCAAGTTATTTTATTTATGGTGAAACAGGATGTAAGCCATTATCATTAGATATCGAAGGAAGAATGATCTCATTTTGGTCAAAAATATGTACCATTGAAGAAGGTGATACACCGAAGAAATTGTCGTATTTTGTATATAAAAATATTTTTCAATATTCCCAAAATATACCTGATGGGCTTCTCATGGTAAAATTCCCATGGCTTTATAATGTTAAATCAATTTTGATAAAATGTGGTTTCATAAATATATGGAATGAACATACTTTTCCAAATTCAAAATGGTTAAAGTTAGCAGTAAAACAAAAACTAAATGATTTATTTTTGAATAACTGGTATTCTCAAGTAGATAACTCTAGTAACAGTACGTTTTACCGTGTATTCAAAA